>NC_133898.1:89203476-89503476 GCF_964199755.1 Larus michahellis | reverse complement strand
AAGATCTAATCTAAATCTCCCCTCTTTCAGTTTAAAACTGTTACCCCCGATCCTATCACTCCACTTCCTCATAAACAGTCCCTCCCCATCTCTCCTGTAGGCCCCCTTTAGGTACTGGAAGGCTGCTATAAGGTCTCCCTGGAGCCTCCTCTTCTCCAGGCTGAACAACCCCAAGTCTCTCAGCCTGTCTTCACAGCAGAAGTGCTCTAGCCCCCTGATCATCTTCGTAGCCCTCCACTGGACCCATTCCAAGAGGTCCATGTCCTTCTTTTGCTGAGGTCTCCAGAGCTGCACGCAGTACTCCAAGTGCATACAGACAAACACCTGAGCGTGGCTTCCCAGGCTTTCAAAGCCATGACATTTCTGGGTCTATTTTGCCACAGGGCCATCTTGAGGACAACTTATGTTTTTGACAAGAAGTTCAAGAAAAAGGAAAGTTGTTCAAGGTGAACATAAGAACTACAGACCTCAATGTAAGAGTAAGATGTTAAGCTGAATAAAATAAATACATAATTTTGGATTAACCCAAGCTTTTAAAAAACATAGTCTTATGGCTTTGGAACTCAAAGCTTGGGTATTTTACTTGTTTTTAAATTTCTAGAAGATACTTTGATTTTTGAACCTCAGGACAAATTCATCTAACATGCTTGGTAGTTTCCTTGGTTACTGAATTTTACACGCAACCAGAAAATTCTGATATGAGGAACTGTTTTCATGTTCAACTATTGGCTGAAGAAAAAATGCCAAAGGCCCTCAAAACTAACAGATGTATTTGTGTTTTAACATAAAGAAAACAGGGCTACTTTCAAGTAGCATTTGCGCTTAAAAAGTCAAATCAAGAGTCAAGTTTGTAATCCCAAGTTAGCTTTTTGTATAAAGAAACATGACTTCAAAGCATCCCTCCTTTTTTTCAACTGCTACGACATGCAGCATCCAGATGAGGCAGAAACAGGATTGTCTGCTTTTGAAACTCAGCTACCCACAGTCATCCATGGTTCATATACAACTTGAGTGAAAGATGGATGCCATGGATTCCTCTCCCGTTTATCCCACCACTGGTAACAAATTTGTCGGAGTCAGCTGGTCTACTTTAAAATTTTACCTTCTGTTCAGAAAGTAAGTTAGAAGCATTAAAACTTCAGAAGATAAGCTGCCTCTGAAGCACTGTTGAACTCTGCTGCTAGGCCGGAGAGAGGGGGGAAGAAATTATGTATTCCACGCTGACGTTTCTGCTAAAGCCTACAGTGGGTCTTGAACAACTCATTAAAGTAGCTTGTACTAGGAAATAGACTTTTATGAGGTTTTATATATATTTATTCTGGTTTCATTCTATTTTTAGTGAATTAAGACTAAATCCTATGGTCCTTTTTAATGAAATATTTCCAATTTTATGTCCATTGATACTGATGATAAACTGTTCGTTGATTTCAGTGGTGTGTCATCAGTTCCTGGTTTTTTTTTTTCAGTGAGGGGAAAGTAGAATAGTCATGATAATTACTTGGAATAATTATTCCTATGGAAATACTTCCACTTTTTTTTTTTTTATTTTATTTGGACTACAGTTATGCAAAGCCACTTCTAACCCTTATAACCTGTAAATGTGTGATCTACATTTCCGTAGTTCAGTCTTAGCAATATGATGGCATGCAAACACATTAAAAACACACAAAATATGAATTATAGCAGCATAAATCACATTCTGTCAGGTATTACGGCTTCATTATCCCTTTCCCAGTCACACTCATCACCACTTCTATGTAAGGAAGCACTAAGGAAAGCATAAACCATACAAAAATAGCACTAAAAATGAAAGAAGAAACATCAGAAAAGACCAAAAATGCAACTAGAACTATCTTATATTTCATCTACAGTGACTATTTAAAAAGCGTAATCACCTAGGTTTTGAGGGCAAAGTGCAAACTGCTCTTCGGGAAAATCTACAATTAAGACACTGTCTGTTCTCATTAAATGGTTAGTATTAATGGCTTTCGCCCTTAGGAGACACTTTTAAATAGAGAATGTATTATGAATAACATGTAGTTTTCCAAAATCTAGCCTTCTTCAACTTCTTTATAAGTTCTAAGAAATTGAGGCTTTAAAAAACCCAAAACACTAAATAAAAAATATAGGTGATTTTATTCCAGTATTTAATTAAAAAAATAGTAATATGCAAAAGATAGCAATACTTAGGTGAGAACCTGAGTACCAGAAAATTAAATAATTACTCTTGACAATGTAATTATTCAGAATCTTTAACTCCCAGAAGTAGAAAAATTGAAAATATTAATTAGATTCACTTTCAGTTCAAAACAAAAGAAAAAAACAACCACAACAAAGACCAACTGACCGAACAAACAAACAAAACCAGAAAGTGGAAATAACTCGAATCTGAAACTTCGGAGTTTAGAGTGCTGAAAGCTGTGTTCTAATTTTTATATTTTTTTTTTTATTTCAATGATACTTCTAAACAACTTTGTCAGCTGCAGATATATTTTAAAAATGCTACCTCTAGGAGCTTGGAAATGGTTGAAAGTATAGAAGTGTCTGGAAATATCTTTTTGCACAAGAAATATGAAAAGCTGTCATTTTACATGTAGCTGAATCATACAAACACCTAGGAATATGACAACTGACTCTGTAGCGCATGCTCTGATGTGTAAAAGTGTTCATGTGTACAAGTGTCAAAAGGTCTGAAGCTTCTTGGTTTTACCATGATAATCCCTGGGATAGAAGTGAATGCACCGGGAAATAGAGACCTTTTGAATGGCATTTGGTGTTTCTGTACTAACTTACTGAGTGGAAATGGCTTTTTTATTATTATTTTACAGGTTGATAGATTTCTACAAGCATACATAGTGTAGACTATAATAATATGCCAATACATCACTTTTACTCAGTGACAGAGAACATATAGGGAAAAGGGCATTTGGAAGATTTGAATAAAAATTCAGAGTTTAGAAAGAATAGGGAGTTTGTTTTGTTTTGTTAATAAGCAAACAATTAAGAAGCTGTTTATAAAATTACAGTTATATCATACAGGTAAGGAAATGTTTATGTGTGATAAAAATATGCTCTAGTTATTCATAAAAATGTGGACTACTTTATACTGACTGAAAAGATCAATGTGAGGGTAAAGATACAATGTGTGTTTTGCAGGTGATAATTGTGGTCCTGTAGGCTAAGCTATTTGATACAGTGTCCAAACACTGGAAATGAGATTTCAAGGACACCATTAGAGGAACTTCCAAAAATTGCCTTAAAGTAATGTGCTCATATGCAAATAAGAACCAATTAAAGAGAATGAAATGCTTTTTCTTCAGTTCATACCCACAATCTATTCCTTCCCTCAGTAAGTGGTTAGTAAACCCAGCCTTTGTCAGAAAAATAGAAATTAATATTCCTCCAGAGATGAATAGTGGAACAGGCCATGTGAGCTAGAGCATAATCACGTTGGGCATAATTCATACCTCGGTGAAGTCACTAGAACACTTTCCAATAATGTCACTGGATTCTATATCAAATCTAAAAATGCTAAAACCGTGCCTTCAGTAAAAGTAATCTAAGAGCTTTCTTTATAAATTCATGTAGCTAGAATTAAAATTTCCAGTTTAAATTTTAACATCACATGTGTAAGAGGACATTTAAATGGTGTTGTGTTGTTGGACACAGAAGCAGATTTTCACAGTTTTGAGATTTACCTGCAAATTTCCATCTATTTTCCCTTTAACTTCGTTAAAGGGTTGAGTATTGAGGATCCAGAAAACTATTTGTTTCTTCATCTGTTTGTAATCCTTATAACACTAGTATAATATTAATTAGTCCTTATAACATTATTATAACACTAACATATCTGATACACTGATTAACTCATGTTCAGGATTTCAGCAAGCTAATCTCTACAATCATACTGTTTCCTGAGAAACTAACAGACTTGCTCTTGTCAAGAAGATAAGAGTTTGCAAATAATTACTTGTAAAATTTATGGAGGCAGGAATTGTCTTATTCTTATCTGTCTACACGATCAAAGCCTAACTGGGGACTGATCCTGAATGGAATCTTTAGGTCTTCAGCAAGTAATATATAATATGATAAATAGACAATAATTATGATAAATAGTCAATAATAAATAGACAATAGTAATAAATACACTTTACCAGACTGTGAGAGTTCATTCTGTAGCCACGATGTTGTTTTGTGTGAAACTATCTGTGTTTAAGAAGAGTTTCCACATAAATAAAAACAACTATCTTCAATATACTTTCTGAACTGCTCCTCCCTGAAATCACAGAGAACTGGAATTCTCCTTGTGAATCAGATACTATAGCATAAGACAATCAAAAACTTTCAATATTAGCATCCCACTTCCAAAAGCACCTCATTTATACTACGATGGATACCAACTTAAAGAGCTGTCTACTGGTGCTGACCATCAGGTGTTTTTCAGCAACATTAACACGTTGTATATAAACTATTCTCTTTATTTGTGAAGAAATACAGCCAGCTATAAGAGATCTTTACAATTTTCCATTGCCAGGATTTTTATTTTCTCATACTGTGGGCCATTTATACTAGAGAAAAAATCACTTCCTCTAAACACAGAATTTAGAAAAATAAGTACACATTTCTGATATTTGAATATTGTAACAAGATCTTAAGGGATAAACTACGCAAGCTCTGTACAAAGTAAGATTCAATGTTTTTTCAACTGTATCTCATAGATAAATTAACAAATGGCCAACTGATCTGTAATGTTTAACAAAGAATCATTTTTTTTGTGATCTTCAACTCCTTTTTCTATACAAGAAGTAAAAGAGTTTACTCCCTTTTCTATTTTGAAATGTGTCTCCTAATGATAAATGAATATGGCAATGGCACATAGGGATTTCTGATTATACAATTTGTCTTCAATGCCACTAGATATAACTTCCTTTTTCTATCTTCTCCACCTTTTTTCTGTTATATCAAAAATGCTAAAATTTTAAAGAAGTATTTTTCTCTGTAATATCTTGAAGACATAAGTAAAATGAAATGCAGTGAGTACTTAAGGTCTAATAAAAAATCATTAATTTAGGTTTTCCAGCATGTTTAATATTCAGCACTGCACATACCAGGCTTATGCTGGAAGAATGAAACTGAACTGGGTACAACACAGAAAATCTGCAATGATAGACACACACTACACAGAATTACAAAAAAATCAGTGCCACAGAGGAGAAACATTAAAAATCCTGAAACACCTACCTACTATTCATGTCTGAAAATAAATTTTAACTAGGTAACTGTCACTGAGAAAACACGTATCTTTAGCTAAGAGACCAAGAACTTTAAATTGATGCAACTTGGTACCAGTGGTCTAAAATAAAAGCATGCAACACTGACAAGTGTTTTTCAGCTGCCTGGCAAATATGCATAATGTGGAAAGTCACAAGTGATTTGATTTCATTTTATTATTGAAGTGCTTCAATTGCTTAAGAATTATATATTTAATACATGCACTTGACATTTTATTTCATTTTATTTGATATTTAATTCTATTTTTGTGAGTAACAGTTCAACAAGGAGACGATGTGCTGTAGAGAAAGATTTCACACCCTGCTTACAGGAAAGTAGGGGATTTCATGGTATCCTGGAAAATATCTTCTTGTAGAGCAGTATTACTTCTTTTGCTGCTCTTAGTTTCTTTCTCAAAGTGTTTGGGCTCTAGCTTTGGCTTCATATTCTTGCACTTTTTAAAGTAAGCCATTCCTCTTTGATTTCTTGTCACAGGGGAATTTAGCTGATGCGGCCAAAAGGACCAAATCATACCACTCAGTGACACACAGTTTAAAATTAAGGAGCAGGATAGGCATTGTGGGTGGAGAGCCATTTTTACTCTGAGATTCTTATTGTGCAACACACACAACATACTCGTACCAAGCAAACCCCCTGCCCCCTTCCCAGTGTGGACTAGCAGCACCCAGGGCACCCCCAGGGGAGGGGACACTCTATGACCCTTCAAGAGAGTGGTGGCCTGGCTCCCTCACTCAGCAATGCCACCTCCTCCACACTACCAGGCATCTCTGGATGTGACACTACATCCCAGAGGGGCTGTTGTTCCAACTCTGCATTATTTTTTTTACAGATTGCCACCGTAAACCATCAATAGCCCTGTTAATCATGAAGCTGGAGACAACCCATTTGGCTTTCACCATATCTGAGGTCAATCAATGGCTGTCACTGGGCTTGTCATTGTACTCTGCTCTCCAACTTTATCTGTGTTACATGACAGGTGAAATCAGCAACAGCCACACAACAAAGTTCCTCTATCACTTCTTTGTTTTCCAGATCTGAGCATGTCAATCAGTCAGAGCTGAGCAGAGGTAGTGGGGATCGCATCTGTCTTTCAGATAGGCTTTGCCTATGGCACTTATACATGTATGTGATTGAGGAACATCGAGTCTAATAGAGAAATACTAACAAGCTTATAGCCAGTCTTCTACATTTTGGGGATGAGAGATGAGATGAAAAGTGGGTCCTAATATAGATCTAATTAAAAATCAGGTTTACATACGCATCCCCTCTACCTCCAGAATCTCCAGAAACATTGCACTATTAGCTTTACTGAGAACAGAGCTCATTGGTGTGGACACCGTAATAATTGCCTATCAGTCTGCTGCAAAGTATCAGTCATTGCCAGTTTGAGATAGTCAGTAATGATGTTGGAAGTTAATATTGTCATGGATTGCTGCCAACAAATAATGTACAAATTAAAATAGGGTCATTATTCAGCATACTACACAGTATTAATTTTCTAGTATAGTTCATTCACTAGCAGTGGCAGTTTTTACAGACAAAGAATACAGCTGCTTGGAGATGCCTCCAGATACAGCATAGGCCTTCACCCTCCTGGAGACCTCCTCTGAGCAAGGGTTGAAACGCCTGACAAGTCATTGCAAGATAAACTGAATTCTGTGACGCTTTCCCTTTCATTTCTTTTCAGCTCCAGTGCCGGCAGGATCCGCAGTGGAGGGCTCTGGTGCTGTGCACATCAGGTTTCCCGAACTGGGGGAACCTCAGAAGGAACTGAGAGCCTCCAGGAACCCGCAGCTCCCAAGGCAGTGGCTGACAAGACCTGAGGGAGACCAGGAACAACCGCAGCCAAGACACTCCCCCCAAATAAAAGAATCCCCTGGGGAGTGCTGCGACCAGGGTGCAGTGTGACAGTTTGGGCAGCAGGGCATGCAGGAAGGGTGGTGAAGCACTGCCAGCTCGACCAGGGAATGACAGTGTCCTCCTGGCAGAAAGTTATGGCCTCTCTAATTTCTGTGCCCTTCACGACTGATGCGGCTTCCCAGACAGACCTCTGGTGGGAACACGCTGCCACCCGGGTACCAGGCTGCGGGGTGTCCCCTGCTCCCGGATGCCCCCAGCACCTGGTGGCAGCAGTTAGCCCAGGTAGAGGCACTCCGCTTAGTGAAGGAGCTCCAGGAGAAGGTGAGTAGGTCGAGGAGTATCAGGGAGAATGAGACAGAGAGAGATTACTGGAATCACCCCCCGTCCAACGGGCAGACAGGACACATGATACAGAGGATTCCCTGTCCTCTCTGTGCCTGGCTGAAGACAGTCACTTAAGCAATAGGGGGCAATGGCAAAAAGTTCCTGCCTGGCGCAGCAGGTCCATCTCCTCGGTGACTACCCCACCTTCATAGGTGCCCTTGCATGATAGGTATGAAGCTCTGCAAATAACGAGGCCTCAAACAATGATGAGGACCATAGTTTATCTATCTTGGAGGTGTCACCGAGGTTAAGTTGGACTATGCCCTGGGTCAAAACTGCTTCCATAAAGAAAAAGAAACGGGTCATTGTCATAGGAGACTCCCTTCTGAAGGGAGCAGAAGGCCCAATATGCAGACCGGACCCACTTCATAGGGAAGTCTGCTGCCTCCCGGGGACCCGGGTTAAAGTTGTGAAGAGAAACCTTCCTACCCTGGTACGGCCCTCAGATTACTATTCAATATTGATTTTTCAGGTAGGGAGTGATGATGCTGCAACAAGAAGTCCAAACACAATCAAGAGAGACTCCAGAGCCTTGGGATGATGATCAGAAATCAGAGACCTTGGAGTTTGCTCAGTCTTCTGCCGCTAACTGGATTCATAGGCTTGCGTCAGTGAACCTTTCCATGTTTCCATTTGCACTTGTTTGGAAGAGGGAGAACACCACTCATCAGCCTCAAAGCAGGGTGTAAGTACTGATAGTGAAGACCTCAGACTATCTCAGATGAAAAGTAGTGTTTAGATGAAAATGTGGTTCTCCACTCTCCCTTACCTTCGTGTCATAGTAATGCAACACCTTCAACTTCCTGTAAAGAAAACTAAATGATTGTGTTTGGGGTTTTTTTTCAAATGGTCTCTATGACTTCATCAGACATAAAAGGATTTCCTTTTGTTCCCAGTAGGCCCTAAATTTCTCAGATTACTGCTGAGCGGCAATTTGCCTAATTGTGAACAAAATAAACAAACATTCTTCTAACTGGATTTTTAATTGTAGGTTTTCTGTGTATGTGAATATGCACACACCCAGAGCACAGTGAAGAGATTGAGGAGATTATTGCTCTGTATGTGTGTGTGTTCTATTTGTGGCCTGCCTGGATGCTTTCTCTCACCACCACAAAAAGTAAAGTAATTTTAAAAGTCAAGATACAGAATTAGAAACTGAATGCACAATCTTAGATTACCTCAGAGAGTCCATTTGTTATCTACTGTTAGCTCATATGGGTGCATTCAGCAAATTTATAGCCATTTCAAGGGAAACAAGTACATGGTGTGCCCTTGAAAACGTATTTTAAAAAGACCCATTCCTTAGTTGTGGCTACACTTGGCAAAGCAAATAAATGGAGATATACGTGTATAATGTGATAGTTTAATTCTGCTACCGATTATTACCCAGAGACATAGTCTCTTGGGGTTGGTTATGGCAATCCCAGTGTGATTCTAACAGCATCTCTCTGGAGTCTGTGCCCTGTAAAGTGTCCTGGGGCATTACGATCGTATAACTGGACATGGAATAAACACTCACATAGCAGTAGGGGAAACTGCCTACTTGGTACTGACTTTAAGTATATTCTGAGCTGATTAAACTATACTAGTGAGGCTGGGTTAGAATTTGGTCACATTTATCCCCTCTGAAAGAATGTTATTCTGCTGAGCAAAGGCAGTTACAGATGTATTCACTCACCACTGAAGCAGAGCTGCATTTTTCTGTCATCAGAATTCATATTTGCTCCATGCTTAGTGCAGTAATTTGACAAACTGTTACCTGACATGAACATGAACACATTTAATTTGAGATTCTGACACGCATTAATTTCAAACTGGTGTTCTCAAAGAAATTCCCATAATTAATATTAAATTAATCAAGATCCCAGCAATGATCCTTCAGTTCTCTTTAAGTATGTATACATATGCATCCATGTAAGGACCTGTCTTATAGTGTAATGAATGAAACAAAGCTGTATTTCTCTATATATACATGTATATATATGATACTAATATTGCTAGAGTGATAAATCCTTGCTGCGGGTCTACTAAAGCAACAACTGGGTTGAATGACCTCATCTGATTTTCTCAGCAGCCATTTCCATGTACAATTAAACTACGGATGAATTATGAGAAACAATGCAGAAGAAGCATAGTTAAAGTACGAAGTGCTGCACCCTTTTTAATTAGTACTAATATTTCAATAGTTGTTTGCAATAAATCAACCGGTGATGAAGCAAAAATTTACAAATCTATTTAACCCACATGCCACACTTGGTATTTCTACATGGATATATATGTGCACACACAAATACATATGTGGGGACTACTGAATAGGGTTTTATGCCATACAGTATGTTCACACCAAGTTTCATTGTGACTCATAAACATCCTTTAGAAGACACACACACACAAAAAAAAAAAAAAAAAAAAAGAACACTAAACAAAATGGAAGTGAATTGATCCTGTGCTTTGAATTCCTATCACAGAACTGCTGGTTGTACTTTAACCTTGGAATAGGTATTGATTGACATTTACCACAGGGGACTTCATTACTTTACACTAGTATATCTGAATGTAAAATGGTGTTTTCCAAATATGGAGAGACACTATCTTCTATGCAGAAATACACTCACACGTTTATCTATGGCATACTGGGGCACTCTAAGTGACCTGGTCCCCAGGTTGCCCAGAGGAGGTAGCGCTAGTGTGTGGACTGGCTTCTGTTAGGAATATTCATCTTGATTTATTTTTCATGGAAATTAAGATGTAGGTAGAAGAGGAGGAGCAGCCGAGGTCACTTTAAGTGTCACCCCAGCGTGTAACGCAGATGATGCATAGACTGAGAATGCAAAATTGCTTTTAGGTTTTCTGGCCTAGGCTTAGTGCTGAATACTGTCTCCTTCTCTGTACTCTGCTGCTTAACTAAGGTCAGGTGAGATAATCTATACAATATAATCTTCAGTCAATGAACAAGCTTAAGGAACTTCAGTGTTTGAATCAATCTTCTTCTTTCCATTAAAAAAGACACTGGTTTCATTATGGAGATACTTATTGACCTCTGAATAGGTCTTTCCCGCCAGATAGAGAAGGCGATTGTGGGAAGGAACGTTTTTGAAGTATTACAAGCTCACACAGGGGTGACAAGATTTTTTTGGTATCTGTTTGTAAATACTGAAATTTATTTGTCCTGAAAAAACTTACTATCTTCTATTGAAAGATAAGAATGCACTTTTTACTGAAGTAAACTGGAGAGCAGATAAAAACTTGGCAAGGATTTCTTATGTAGGCATGCTATTTCTAGAAAATCTGCTTCAGTATATTCAAAGGACTCATTCCTTACCACAACTTGTATGTGACTGCCATTTCACTTAAAAAAAAAAAAAATGTAATCGGGTCTTTAAGACCACTTACAGAAATAGAATAACCTGGGACAAAATACTTAGAGAATCACACTCATGGAGTAGAAATATTAAATTTATTAATAAAGCAACTTGGCAAAATTCTACAGTAATCTAATTCAAACTTAGTTTCAACCCAAGGTTTAGTGAAACAACCAACATAAATTTAGTGTGTCTGAATGATCTACAGGTCCTTCCTCTAGTAAACCAGAACATAGATGAAGGCTGCCACATAGAAACTGCTTTCTGTTAATCCTTCCCATATAAAGTCAGTTTGAAATTCCACTTCAGTATTCTCCATTTACGGCTACTGTAATGATGCCAAAGAGGGACGAGGCTAGCTCTTAGGTAAGTGACTTTCAGAAACTACAAAGATTTAAAATAATAACTATCTAAAGATTAAGTAGGTAGATTACATAGCATGAATGAAACGCACTTTTATTGTGAAGTCTTGGTAATAATAATTGTCTATATACTGCACTAACCTCTCTCTCAAGTTACCTAAAACTACAACCCCATATAGAGACTTATAATCTGGTCCTAAAGGGATAAATTGTTCACTGGAGAGGGGTCAAACAAAAAGAAAAGTTTACCGGATTTATTTAAGGAAGAAAGAAAAAATCTTTTTTATTTCAATTCTTAATTCACACACTAAGGAGTCAACTAGGATTTAACAGGCTGAGTCTATGTAAAAAATAGCAGGTGCATTTCTTCTGGTGAGTCAAATAACCTATTCCAATGCTTTCAAGTGCTTTCCCTGTCTACTAGGAATTTCTAAGTGTGTCATGAAAATTCTCTGAAGTAATCTCCTATGTCCAGGTGAGCTTTCTTAATGTCTTGGAAAAATTGATTGTACCTCAATAAACACTAAGGACATTTTTGCCCCCAAAATATCTTTTGTATGTGATAATATATTCTTGGCATTCATATATAAATGCAATCTAAAAAGTGGCCTGCAAGTCCCAATGAGAATTACTCAGTAGCTGTCTTGTGTTTTGCTTAATGTTTTACTGTATCATCTTTGATAGATGGTCCATGAGTGCTGCAGTACCTCTTCAGGAAGGACTGGCCAGGACATGAGTGAAGACACTTCCATATAATATCAATCTACCTTGTGTAGTAAATTCATATTCTTTAGCTGCAGAGTCAAGGAATATTTCACAGGGGGGACTGCATATATACCTATGTATACCTAAGGATCGATCACCCTAGTTTCTAGACATGTCAATTTATTGCACCCTTTTACAGGGCTTTCTGAATGGGTCAGTGAAAGTGACAAGAGCTTTTCAATGAAACCTACTGGGAAACTTTTTTTGCAGTGAGGGTCACAGCATTTAGTTGTTGTTATATATAACACAAATTTACAGCACTAGTAAGGTGTAAAAAGTATACATGACTCATAATCTTGTTCAAAAAAAATAACTTCTGAACAAAATACCCTGAAGTCTTTCTCTCTGTCACACATGTACATGCGCACACACACATGGTGTGTGAATGTGTGTCTATCTGCTGCTTTCACTGGGATTCTCAACAGGGGAAAAAAAAAAAGACATATTTAAAAGGTAAATGTATTTTCCTATGCTTTTAACTACAATCATAAATTGCCATAGTTTACTTATGTCTTTTTAGCAAACTGATTTATTTTAGACGAAACTTTTAACCCTCAGAAGTCCCAGACTTTGGAGAAAGTAACAGGGAAAGAGGAAGACTTCCCCTTGGTTGAGGAGGATCAAGTGAGGGATCAGTTGGGTCAATTAGGTATTCACAAGTCCGTCGGCCCCGATGGGATGCACCTGAGAGTGCTGAGGGAGCTGGTGGAAGTCATTGCTGGGCTGCTCTCCATCATCTTTGAAAGGTCCTGGAGAACAGGTGAGGTACCTGAGGACTGGAGGAAAGCCAGTGTCATTCCAGCCTTCGAAAAGGGCAAGAAGGAGGACCCAGGGAACTACGGGCTGGTCAGCCTCACCTCCATCCCTGGAAAGATGATGGAACAGCTCGTTCTGGGCATCATCTCAAGGCATGTGGAGGAAAAGAAAGCTATCAGAAGTACTCAACATGGATTCACCAAGGGGAAATCATGTCTGACTGATCTGATAGCCTTCTATGATGGCATGACTGGATGGATAGATGAGGGCAGGGTGGTGGATGTTGTCTACCTTGACTTCAGCAAGGCGTTCGACACAGCATCCTCATAGAGAAGCTTAGGAAGAGTGGGCTTGATGAATGGACAGTAAGGTGGATAGATACCTGGTTGAAAGACAGAGCTCAGAGGGTCGTGATTAGGGGCACAGAGTCTAGTTGGAGGTCAGTGATGAACGGTGTTCCCCAGGGGTCAGTACTGGGTCCAGTCCTCTTCAATATATTCATCAATGACCTGGACGAGGGGATAGAGTGCACCCTCAGCAAGTTTGCTGATGACACAAAGCTGGAGAGGGTGGCTGACACACCATAAGGCTGTGCCACCATACAGAGAGTCCTAGACAGGTTGGAGAGTTGGGCAAAGAGGAACCTTATGAAATTCAATAAGGGGAAGTGTAGGGTGCTGCACCTGGGGAGGAATAACCCCATGCACCAGTACGGGTTGGGGGCTGACCTGCTGGAGAGCAGCTCAGCTGAAGGAGACCTGGGAGTCCTGGGGGACAACAGGATGACAAAGAGCCGGCAATGTGCCCTTGTTGTCAAGAAGGCCAATGGCATCAAGAAGAGTGTGTCCAGCAGGTCAAGGGAGGTCATCCTCCCCTTCTACTCTGCCTTGGTGAGGCCGCATCTGGAATACTGTGTCCAGTTCTGGGCTGCCTGGTTCAAGAAGGACAGGGAACTGCTGGAGAGGGTGCAGCAAAGGGCTATGAAGATGATTAAGGGACTGGAACACCTCTCTTATGAAGAAAGGCTGAGGGATTTGGCTCTCTTCAGTCTGGAAAAAAGACGACTGAGGGGGGACCTTATCAATACTTAAAGGGTAGATGTCAGGAGGATGGGGCCAGGCTCTTTTCAGTGGTGCCCAGTGACAGGACAAGAGGTAACGGGCACAAACTTGAACATAGGGAGTTCCACCTAAACATGAGGAGGAACTTCTTTGCTTTGAGGGTGGCAGAGCACTGTCACAGGCTGCCCAGAGAGGTGGTGGAGTCTCCAACTCTGGAGATGTTCAAAACCCGCCTAGACGCGTTCCTGTGCAACCTGCTCTAGGTGACCCTGCTCTGGCAGGGGGTTTGGGCTAGATGACCTCCAGAGGTCCCTTCCAACCCTACGATTCTGTGAGTCTGTGAAAAAAGAAATTAACCAGAATACACACTTGTTTCTGATTCCTGTCCACATATTTAATTAAAATAAAGCTCTCAGATGGTACCTGAATATGCAATGTTGTATGAATAAAACTTACTTTTTTCTGTAAGCATTTGTCTCTCCTTGTAGTTATTTGTTGAAATGCTTAATAGCCAATTAGAAATCTATTTCTCTGTCAGTTAAAATCTATAATTCATTGGATGTGATATGATAATTGCTCATTTATAATCTCAAACATTGTACATCATTGCAGTGCGGAAATAATTCGGAATTGTTTTCCAATTATGAATAAACTTAATTGCTTGGAAAACATACTGTCTCTTACAATCTCATAGAAGGTGGCATGGGTAGCTAAGATGACACTACTTAAAGTTCTACAGCTCATAATTTAGCATTTTAAATGCACAGTTAAGATTTTATAGATATACATCAAGATCAATGGTGCTATTCATATCCTGCAGGTGCAACATTTGAAGCCTAAATCAGGGCTATGGTGATGATCAGATAAAGACAGTGATTTGTCTTGGGTTACAGTCTCCAACTCAGTGACAAAGGTGGTGTTTCTTACTCTAGAACGTTCAGCAGACTAAAGGGACAGTAAGAAACAGTTGATCTGCTCTTCCTTATTCAAGCTCTAGAGACTTACACCAGAAAAGCATTTGATTGTTCTTATCCTCTGGAGACTGATGTCTTATATCAATCTCTCTCAACAAAATGTGTAGGAAGGAACTCTGGAAAATGAGATCTCTATCAAGATTTTCCTTGCTGACTTAAAAATGTGTATTAAAGGAGCCACAGAGTCATACAGAATGGTCACCCGTAAAAAAAGATGAGGGATAAGATTAAAATATTGCCCTTTTCAGTCTGCAATTTCTATGATAGCTCAAGACTTGTATCATGACTACTTGAAATCCCAGGCTAGTTCATCAATTTGCCAGGGCTTAATATTTATATGATGAATACTATAGTAAGGTGGTTTGTTGTAAAGACAGAAGCCCTGCCAACACTGAAATGTGTCCTACAGAGACCTTCCTCTTTTGTTTCCTTTTGAAGAATGAAAAGCAGTTTGCTCTCATTGACGGACATGTCATCAAAATTTGATTCTCAGTTCTTGTTTCAAGTGCCTGAAACATGGAACTGTCAAAATACCACATGGAAAATCATCCACTTCTGAAACCTGTTAAGATGGGCTATTTGCAAGCACAATCACAAAACAATCCCATACAAAACAATCTCCCAATCTGCAGAACTATTTGTTCCTCAGAGATGTAGCTGAAACAACAAATACTGATGCACAAACACAATGGCAATCTGGCAAACAGTTGTCTGATCAGTTCTTAAAACTCTTTGGTGGCAAAAACTTCATGGTGAGCCGTTCCTTAACTAACTCTGATCTCATACCTTATGGATAACCTATCTAAAATAATGCATGCATGAAGTATATATATGGGGGTTTTTACACTTTCAAAATTTGTAAATGAATGCACTTTACTAAAAGAGGAATTTTCTCTTTGGGAACTTCCCGACATTGAATATTTCAGTGACCTCACCCTCATCTCCACATTATAGCTGTAAATAAAAACATATCTTTACACTTAAGGCAGTCTACTTTTGTTCCATCTGAAAAGAGAGAAAGAGATTATTCAGTGAGAAGCAACAGCTTTCTTCCTTCAGGTAACCCTGAGGGATTAAAAGTATAAGTACAGTTGTATTGTAAAAATGTAGCAATATCTCACAGTGTATTGCTAGATTTGTCACTTTTTGTGTAATCACTCTGTTGTTTCCAATATAAAATACCTGTTTGTGAGACTTTTTTTTCAGCATTCACTAAAATAAACTGTATAAAACATCATAGCTGGTGTGACTGTGCAAATACAGTTCACTTACAACTTCAAAGCAGAAAGGTCACAATAAGATCCCAACTCAAAAGCATGTCTTACAGGTGAGACAAGTAGGAATAGATTCCCTTTGTTATAAAAACTGCACATTGAACATCGAGAGTATGCTCTGACATTTAACAAAATGTTTCTATTCTCCTCTACCATGCATACTTAACATAGCTCAATCTCATGAATATGTAATTTACTACTTTTCAGTGATAATAGAAAACAGAATGGAGAACATAAAAGTATTCAAAAGAGCAGGAATGTAAAAGGTAAGGTTGCAACCTCAAATACATATCTCTAGCAGCTGATGCTACTCTGATTTTACTCAGATAATCAGAATTCACAAGTCATGTACATTTAAAAAAAATCTGTAAAAACTATCACATGACTCAAAGCACAGAGCAATAGAAAAGTGTATTTAAATCAGGCTGAAGAAGTTCAAGCATCTCAGCTTGTAATATGTATATATTCTGGGTATGTACTTAAGACCTCCAGGTTATGTCTTCTGAATTTGGCTAAACATTTGTCTAATGGAAAGCTTACAGAAGTATTTGTTACTTTATCTTTCATGTCTTTCCTCTCAAAATTTCATTGCAGTTGTCATTCAATACAGCAGAATGGACAATTTCTGCTCTCAAAGTGAGTACCAAAAACCTAGGAAAAAAGAGAAATTACAAATAACATTTTATGAAAAAAAACCTATTCAGTCAGATTTTTTTTTCATGAGCAGTAAATAAAGGTAAAATGCAACTCAAACAATGCAAAATCTATTACTGGGCATATTGCTCAATTCACTAGTCTTAAGGCATATTAACTGAAGGTGGGCACTGGAAACTTAAAGAAAATAGCTGCAATTCTGGTAATACAATTTGGTCTCTTTTATACTAAAAATATTAAAGTAATGCAGATGATGAAAAATACAGAGGGTATCCAAACATTCATTTTGATATCAATTCAGCGCCATACCACTTCTGAGTATGCCTCGGGCAAGAAAGCAAAAGGAAACTACAACACTGTACATAAGACATATTTTGCAATGTAGGTGGATTAAACCCAATGCCACTGACCTATAAAGATTGTGCATGTGTAGGGTATTACTTGTTTGAAAAAAGATGATAGATTCACGGAATAAATTATGCACTCAGTAAATACAGAAACAGCATTTTCAACAGCCCGATTCATAGAATGGGGAGATCAGAAAGCGGAGAAGAGAGTCTGGGTTAGCATTTGCCAGTTGTACGGTTTGGGAGAACATTACTTTTCTACTTGTTACCTGTAAGTTCTGTATTTCACTATTAATTATAATCATTTATCTAAACTTCCTTCTTGTTTGTTTTTTGGGATTTGAGGGCAGGGAGGGGGTTGTCCTTTTTTTCTTTTTTGGGGGAATCTTTGGCGGGGGGGGTTGGTTGGTTGGTAGGTTTGGTTTGGCTTGGGTTTTTTCTTTTGGTTCTGTTCTCTTTATTCTTGCAGCCTGTGATTTGGCAAGACAGTCTCTCAGGTAACATTAAGATAGTTAAATCAATGTATCTAGAGGTTTTTGTTTTTTTTCTAATAGCTCTTGTTTAGGGACATCCATGTAATTTTTCAAGATATTGTTTTGATGGGTTTGAGGCTGGATTTGTTTTAGAATTGCAGGATTGATTCTTGCTTTCTTAGTTTCCCTGTGTCTGTGCTTTATTTCTGCTACTTGCTTTCTCATGCGCAATCCAGGCCAGATTTAACACTGACTTACATCTCTTACTATTTTTTGCATAGGATTGTACAGAATGCTAAATTTTGTTCATTACTTTGTTCTTCCCCCAAAAAAAACCTCATAACATATTTTTACAGTTTTAAAATGCTAGAAAACTACTAACACCGGCTACATTTAATTCTATGTAAGGAGAAAGTACAAGACCTGTGCTCAATTTAAGTCTCCCTTAACAGTGTCAGAAAAGGCTGATCTAGGATTTCATAAACAAATTGACCTTGTGCTGTCCTCTGCATCAGGGTGAACTTCACCCTATAGCAATAACGGCAGTAGTAACAACAGCAATTGCAAATTGTGCTATTGGACTGCAACCAGCCAAGACAATTTCAGGACAGCTACTATACAGCTCAAATCACTGAGCAAGCAGACGCTTAGCAGGTTACTATTATATCTTTCAGTTACTGACAAAGAAAATCTCCTGGGCACCACTAGGGCACCCTATCACTGCAGTAAAGCTGCTTATAACAGAAGCTATCATGAGAAGTTACGCAAAAAAACCCCAACAACAACAACAAAAAACTAAAAAGAAAACAAAAACCTAACCCTAAACCAAAAATAAGACCCCCAAAACCAACACAGCAGGTGCACCCCATAAAGGCCAGTGTCACAGAGTTCTTCAGGATATATAGTGGCAACAGGAAGATCAAGAAAGGAGTTCAAATAACATCTCAGAAAAGCTGTTTGTTTTATTCTTGCTGAGGATTTGTAAGAAACTTGAGTGCTTAAACACGTAGTTAGCCTGTATTAGGGAAAGACTGAGAGGTCTGGGGTTTTTTGTTTGGGTTTGGTTTTTTTTGTTTGCAGTGTAAACGTTTAAGAATATATGGGAAAGGGTCAAATGGTAGATTGACACTCCGATATGTAGAAATTTACAATGCAAATATATAGAAAGGAAAATAAAGAAATTTTCTGAAGCAAAATCCATTGACTTGATTAATGATATGTGGGCAAACACATCTTTCAGAATGAGTCCCTTTGTATGAGCAATTTTTTTTCCTGCCTCTGCATTTGTTAATTCACCATCTTCCTCAGATGTCTGAATTTAGGACATTTCTGGAAAACCAAATACCTGTTCTAGGAAAATTTAACCAAAGACCATTTTACTATACCAATGATTACCTTGGCCAAAGAAGGGCTCGAAAGCTTCTTCTAATGCTTTGAAAGAATTTAGATTATGAGGGATTCCTAGACCCATCTGCTTTTATGCCACTGGAAAAGTAGTACTTTTCTCTCTTGATGGTTCAATTCTCCTGTGTTGATTTAATTGAGGTAAAGATCAACTGTCTGCAACTTATCTGACTGGCCACGCACATGAAATTGCAAGTACCACACTAAAAGTCACAAGTTCTAAAACAAAAGAAATACATAAGTAGAAGAGAGAGTTTATTTCAGAGTTATTCCAAAACTGTAGCAAAATTTTACAGGAGTTTGGGGCTTGAACAGTCTTTCCTTCCAAATTGTCATATATGAAGATACTGCATACATACAATGTTGTATCTTTTATTTCACAGTAAATGTGGAGACATATATGTGTGTGTATGTATGTATCTATATGAATGTATATTAAAAGCACAGAAAATACTGCCTGTTTGTATTCTAGTATTTCACTGGGAGATCCTTGAGGCCTATATGAGTATATGACAACAGGAAGCTACACAGAACAAAATGGGATAAGATAAAATAAAATAAAATACTCACGGACGGACCAGCTACTAACCACCTATCCAGGAAAATAAATATGCTTATTTACAAAAGTGTTACTTAGTGGAGGGGTTAGGATGCATGGAGCTTGTGAAGAGCTCTTTGCACAAGAATGACTCATGCTTGGGAACATTAGGAATACAGTAAATATAGCAATTTGGGTTTGGTCTTAATTTCAGTAAATTTTTATTAATCAAGTATTAGTTTTACCTGCAGACTATTTCTAAACAACTTCTGAGGACAGATTCTTTATTTTGAAATTGATGTTTATTTTTAGGCAGTGATGGGTATTTGTAATACTTTAAATGGACTATCTGCAAACAGAAAACCTGACCTTGATAGGTTTCCATAAAAAAAAAATCACATTTATATTGCATAGAAATATGTGAAAATGCAGTGTGTAGTTAGTGATTACTGTCATACTGAAGTTGATCAGCATGTGAAAATTGCATTGAAAATTGTGAAAATTGCTATTCATTGTTAAAATTATACACTTTTCATAAATGTCATGCTATTTTTAAGTGAATTAATTTTCACAAAATGGGTATGGGGTATTTTTATAGCAAAGAATAAAATCAGAAGTAGAATCAAACTTTTAAAAAAAGAAAATCTTCATTTTGCAATGAAACATCAACATTATTATCTTGTTTATATTTTTCTTAATTGAAAGGAAATGCAAAATGAGATTAAGAACATGTTGCCAACATGTTCAAATGGAAATTTAGCAACTGACAGAAGAGTTTTTCTATGTGCATAAGTGTCACTTATCCTCCCATGACATATATTGAGCTCTGTCAGGAGAGTTGACTCTGCAGTAAGCTTTTCTGGTGTGAGTGTTAGCAGGGAGTGAGATTTTCCCCCTCCATTCCTAGCTGACAGAGCTGTGTTCGCAGAACATTATAGCATAGGCCTGACTTTATTCATGATACGTAAAGCTAAAACCATAAATGAGTCTTTGCAAGATTGATGCCTTTGATTTTAAGACCTGCAAGACCATGTCTGTGTTTTCAATACTGTTTTGTTTATAGACACTTCATTAGTCCCTGGTTCCAGAGTGAGTCTCTAAAGGACTGCTGAAATAAAAATTATAATTAAAAGTAATAGTTATTTACAGAATGTGTGGAGCAACTTGCAGGAATTTATGAAGCTGAGAAAAGAGTCTTACAAAAATCAGGAGGAGGAGAGGATTTTATGATCATCAAAATCCAATAGATATAGCTGTACTAGATGCCCACACAATTTGTACCAGTGTAAATGAAATAGTTTTCTCCTTTAATAAATGCTTTGGGGAATATGCAGCAAAAAGGTTCTTGTTCCTTTTAATTTGAAAGTAGCCTACCCCTCTTAATTACCGTATTCAGGCAGTCACGTACTGCATATAACAGTTGTAGCCGATGAAGTCATGGAATGCTTTAAATCAGAGCAGGCAAGAAGGATTTTAAATGGAGAATATTATATATTTATTGGGGTTTTCTTTATATCACTCTAAAGGAAAAAAGTACATGACAGAAATGAAGGAAGTCTGAGAATCCACATTATTTAATGAAAGCAGTGCAAATATTTTATTTAGAATTTACATTTCTTGCATTAGATATGTTTATTTAGTGACTTAAATTGCAAGAAAAAATTGAAGTATGTTTTCATTTTCAGGGCCTCTTCTCAAAGATTTAAATAAAAAAAAAATTGACAACCATCAAAGCCATTTAAAAATGAGTCAGAAAATTTTTATATCTTTCCACTGGGATCTGGATGCTTTCACTTGTTCTGAAATACTGTAGATGCATTGTTTCATACTGCTCCTTACCTTTCAAGGAGGGTTTCTGCTAAAGAGTATTTCTTTGAATATGGTCAAATCAGTATCTGCACCTTTTTGGCGCTGCAATACTGTCTGAAGAGTAATGCAGGATGGGGATCTTTTTGTTTGATTCATTGGTTTTGTTTGTTTGTTTGTTTTTAAAAGAAGAGGAAGCAAAGCTTAAGGATACTAGTTACACCACAAAGCCACTAATATGCAAAGATATGGGAATATAGGATAAAATTCAAGTCAAATGTCAGCAATAATTTCACATGCATGCTAGCACATTATGTGGAAGGTACTCAAAATTTTAACTGAGAAGTGAAACAGAAATAACAAACATACATGGAAAAGGAGATGTAAAAAATCTTTTGCAGTATGACTTTATGCAGGAGTCATGATGCAAATGAAACATCAATTTCACTGCCTGTACCTCTTTTGAAGCATGGAATAAAAATAGCAAGCTGCGATCCACACACTGTATACCAATCAAACATTGCAGGAACTTGATGGCATTTACTCCAGGACTTACTTACTATGTTTGACATGGGTCGGTCTCTACTTGTTTTAGAGAAGCTGCTCCCGATTTAACATGCTGTAAATCACATTGAAGTGAGATCTACATCTATCGAGACTAACAATGCAACCTAGTGCTATCTGCTTATTTTCGTAGGTAAACTTTTTTTTACATTATTTCCACTGGCAAATAGACTTGAAGAAAGTCTAGTTCCATGGTGACCTCCAACACAAATAGTTCTATTGATGAGATATACTTTGGTATCTCAGGTTGCCACCTTTCTCTCCCACTGAAGCATATGATGACATGGGATGGATGCCTCAAAGACTGCTTGTTCTTGTCAGCCAGGTACAGCATCCATCTATATCTTGGTTAGCCCACTGCAACACAGAGGGACAAGGGTATCTTGTGACCACAGAGGTGATAGTTGAGTTCAGCTTCTGACAAGCTGTGAGCTGAAATGTTCTTATGAGGAACAGTGTTTTGATTAGGCTAATTCATAGCTATCAGTAAGGATAATGATCTAGTCTGGAGATCACTGGCAGAAGAAGCAAAAATACAATTATTTTTCACCAGAATGTACAAACTAGGCAAAACACAGACACAGTCTTGGTCTGAACATTTCACAGTTTAAAGAGATGATAAATTTTTAGATAGACGAGAGTGAAAAAAGAAACCCTTTTGAATAATGATAAAAGCTTCTGCTTAACTTTTCTGGGGTTCAAAGTGGTATATTAGTTAAGGCAACTCCATCACCCAAGCTGTAGTTAATGAAGTAGCTGCCTGTGCCCCTTACTCAGACTTCATACCTATACATTGCATGTTTTCTATCCAGGATTGTGGTGGATTTATAACATGTGACAGAATATCATCAGTACAGATTTCATGATACATCATTAAAATATGTAAATAATTCTGGTCTTAATATAACATAACATAAAATTTAATAAATTATTAATACCTCTGGTTTACAGATGGGGATTACCTTGATCCTTCCTCACCCCTGGAGTCAAGAAATTCCATATAGTGAGAGCCCTATATGCCCCATATTAATAAAGTGAAATTTCTTAACATTCCCAGGAGCTTTACAGTGAAATGTTATACCTAGTCAGAGTGCCAGTAAAATAACATTATAGGAGGCATGTATTTTTTTTAAGAACAGTTTATGGGTATTTCTTATAGTACTTGTTACAAATAATTTCATAGATTATGAGAAAATATTAAAAGTACCTCTGTCTTTATATTCAGTTGTGGGGGGTTGGATTTTTATTTATTTATTTTTTATTAAAAACACCCTCTGTAGTTTAGTTGCCACCACAGAAGGAAGGTTGATGTGTCACCAGTGATTTGCTAATTCATCCATTTTGAAGTTGAATGAAATGACTATTTGTCCTAGTGCATACTCCTGCCGCAATGGGAAGTGTCCCATTGCAAGCTGAGGCTCTAGTGTTTAAAAATATTAATACTGCAGCAACTGGTGCTGTGTTGATGAGCAACAATTAGTGACAAAGGGAAAAAGAAATGGTAGTCCTAATGCGTTTAGCCATAAAGTTGGTGTTTTCTTATGAACTAATAGAGGAAATACTAAAAATAAGCTGGAAGCTTGTTTGAAATTTTTTTCTCTTGAATTTATAATTTTTTTATTTTATTAATTTCTACTTTTTAAAGTTGCAGGTTTTTATGAATTTTTTTTTTTTTTAATGGGCTGGATATAAAATGGGAGCACCGTAGAACCGAAGGTACAAATCATAGAATCACAGAATCACGGAATCATAGAATCATTTTGGTTGGAAGAGACCTTTAAGATTAAGTCCAACCATTAATCTAACACTGCCAAGTTACCACTAAACCATGTCCTTCAACACTACATCTACACATCTTTTAAGTATCTCCAGGGATGATGACTCAACCACTTCCCTGGGCAGTCTGTTCCAATGCTTGATAACCCTTTCAGTGAAGAATTTTTTCCTAATATCCAATCTAAACCTCCCCTCGTGCAACTTGAGGCCACTTCCTCTTGCCTTAGCGCTTGTTACTTGGGAGAAGAGACTGACCCCCACCTCGCTACAACCTCCTTTCAGGTAGTTGTAGAGAGCGATAAGGTCTCCCCTCAGTCTCCTTTTCTCCAGACTGAACAACTCCAGTTCCCTCAGCCACTCCTCATAAGACTTGTGCTCTAGACCCTTCACCAGCTTCATTACCCTTCTTTGGACCCACTTCAGCACCTCAACGTCTTTCTTGTAGTGAAGGACCCAAAACTGAACACACTATTCGAAGTGAAGCCTCACCAGTGCTGAATACAGAGGTACAATCACTTCCCTAGTCCTGCTGGCCACACTATTCCTGATACAAGCTAGGATGCTATTTGCCTTCTTGGCCACCCTGGCACACTGCTGGCTCATATTCAGCTGTCACTCAACACCCCCAGGTCCTTTTCCGCCAGGCAAGTCTCCAGCCACTCTTCCCCAAGCCTGTGGAGTTGCATGGGGTTGTTGTGACGCAAGTGCAGGACCTGTCACTTGGCCTTGTTGAACCTCATAGAGTTGGCCTTGGCCCATCAATCCAGCCTGTTCAGATCCCTCTGTAGAGCCTTCGTACCTCAGGCAGATCAACACTCCTGCCCAACTTGGTGTCGTCTGTAAACTTACTGATGATGCCCTTGGTGCCCTTGTCCATATCATTGATAAAGATATTACAGAGAAGCAGCCCCCATACTGAGCCCTGGGGAAGAGGATTCCTTCCATAAAGCAGTGAGCTGGGTCACAGGAAAAATTTATAACAAATAATGGCAATACTATCATTTAAATAAGGATGAAATAATGATAAATTTTAGTGGAAAAACATCGGGTGTAGATAAATTAATCATTCTTGCTATACCAATTAAATATCTATAGAGTAATGGGACACTTCATGATCATGAGACTTTTCTGTTCTTAACTAAATAATATTCTCTGTCTGGGTGACTAATACTGTCATGATGGAGAAACAAAAATGCCAGAAGACATAGCATCTGCTACAGAGAGCCTGTTTAAAACCTGAATGTAGTCATCAGATGAAGTTTGCTATTCCTGTAAAGTTAAATTTTACTGCCCTCTTCGGCGAACGGTGTTCATGAATTAAGAATAGACTTTCAGAGAGCTGTTCAGGTCCTCGTAAGGCAGGCCAGAAAACTCTGGCCATCACAGCTTGCACTAGTTGATTTCCAAACATTTTTAGAGTGTTCTACCATACTTTTTTATGCAGTATTCAGAAAATGCAGATAATCTATTGATATTCTATCGTGAAACTACAATGGCCAAGGTTGTTTCTCCTTTTCTGCTCACAAGGGAAAAAATTTCTAAATTTAAAAAAGATATAATTTTCCAGTAAGAATATAACTGAAAAGAGTTATAGTCCTAAATCTATTTTTGCTTATAAAGCAATAATTAAGCCATTTTTGTGTAATACTCTGATATTTTCATTCATATTTATCCTTAATTTTTAAAAGAAAAAGAAAGAAGAGAAAAAAAGGCTTCTTGAAAGATTGAGCCAGATGCCAGTAGGTAAAAAAGTAGAAGAGCTCCTTTAATTTCAAATATTAAATAGACAACTAGTTTAAACACTCTTCCATTTCAGTGCGATAGCAGCTGATGCTCCCCAGGACCTCTCTGTGTCTTTCCTTCTCTTCCAATGTACACCACAAATGTTTTTTCACTTGTAGAGTGAACTAGACCTCACTGAAAACACATTCCAAACCCACAGAGGTTATTTTTCAGGGAAATCATTTACCCCATCATTTCCACCGTGGGTAAGCAAGCCTGTGAACAACAAGGCTAGTGAAAGAAAGCCAGAGTCAGAGCAGGCACTTCTGCACCAGTGAAAGAAAACTAGCTTCTAACAGCGATCTAAGTACTGGCAATTTATTCCAGTTATCAAGGCAGTTGTTTTGCACAGGAATTTATCCATGTTTCTTCTATTGAACAAGCATAACGTGGTCTTCCTCGCTTTCTGTTGCCTTTATGTTCCAGCCACGAATGAAACGCAGAGTGGAGCTTGCATCCTGGGCTCACATGAAAGAGACCTCTCTTGTCATAAACAAGAAATTTGACTCCTGTGATTGCAATGTAGCGAATAGTAGATGAATATGGGCCAGAAACCCAGTTCTATTAATACTGAAGGATTTTTAGGAAAAAGTTTAGAAAAAAAAGTTGGATGGTATTTTTCCTGCCCTGGCCTAGGGTTTGGCACATTTTGATTGAGTCTTCCGCATTCAAACAGAGAGCAAAACCATTGTAAATTATTAGTTTTATCAACAAGCACTACTGACATGAAGCCTTGGCTAGAAGAATGGGTGATGGAGAAATGAACAGGAGAGCAGCCTTCTAATCTTTTATCCAGGTTTCTTTTTTCCTACTTTTGGATATTAAAAAGGCATTACTGATAATTTTCAGCTTTTTATCACTTTGGCTAATTTCAAGCTCTACCATGACTTTTTTTTTTCTTTGTTGAAGCAAGCTTTACAAGGAAAAATACATACAATTTATTTCTAGACCAGGTAGTATAATTGAGAAAAGAGTAAGCTTTCAGGCCCTTGCTATCCAAAAGAGGTAACAAACTTCAGTCTAAACACAGGCTGACAACATTTGTTCTGAGTTTAACTTAATTATTTGAGTTTGGGTTTTCTTAGTGCTTGACTAAGCTTTTGACAACTTGTGAAGTGGTATGTGAGTACTGCTGAAACTGAGAACAAGATGTTGTTTTATAAATATACTTGGCAGAGAAAAAGAGAAATTCATAGCGAGAATTAGCTTGTAAAGACTCAAGAACCGGGGTAAGTGAAGTAAACTGGTTTTTGGCAAGCCCATTCAAGTAAATTTACCTAGCGTATAAGCCTGAGGGAGGACTAAGTTTTTCCATTCACTCATCATTCATTCTCCTGCTCCCATTTCAGCTTCCAAACCCTGTTCTTCCCTCAGGGAAAGCACTACTTGTGATTTAGCTGGGAAAAAAAATGGCATCTGATCCTCTACAAATTCAAAAATGCAGTATCAGACCATCACTCGTAAGGGCTCTGACTCACCACCGGCCTAACCAGCTCCTGAGTAGAGCTATGCTTCTCTGTTAAAACAGAAAAAAGGGACAGTGGATTGCTAAGGGAGATAGGTAAGTAAGCTTTTGAGTCTGGGGCAGAATTATATATATCTTATTTCCACGTCTAATCTTGCTTTTTTTTTCTTTTTTTTTTAGTAAACCCAGTTTTGCATTTTTTTTTTAGTATTGATGCCAATTTTGAATTACTTAGTGTTTGGGTTGCTTAATCTGTAATGGAAGAAAAACTTCCATGATCTTTCCTGCTTTGTGATTTTTAAAAGCTTTCCTTTTTGGCACAAAATTTTTACAGAGAAGAATATTTTTAACAATCCTTATTTTGAGATTTTTTACTGACGATTCATGAATTGTCACGATGAAAGCAACTATTAGAAAGTTCTAAAACCTGCAACAATAGGCCTAAAATGAGATTATCCCAATTTACTTTGACATTTTTAAATGTATTCCTCTTCCAGTTTCCCCTGAAAATACATCTCGGAGTAAAACCTCTTGAAAAGTGTGAAACAACTCCATACTGTGGTGGATTTTATAAGAATTATTAGAAAAGTTTTGGAGTTCTATCCACTTTAGCAGCTTGTTTAAGAACTGATGAGATAGTTAGCCCTTCTGAATTTATATGCAAATAAAAGAATATGTATATATTTTCATTAAATTACATTTTGGTTTAATGATAAATAGACATACTGCAAAATATAAACATCTGAAACATCCCTAGAAACACAGGAAAAAAGAGAGATCATCTGGGCCATCTCTCTACTCCTAGAGAAGGTCAAGTAACACACCTCTAAGAAGTTGAAAGTTTTCCTGATGCTTAAAATAAACCATAATTTCTGAAAATAAAATTTATATCTTCTCATTCTTGTAATCAGAATATTGCAGACACAGAAAAGCACTGTCCTTTTTACAAGAAACATTTTCACTTTGTGAGACTGTTATGAAGTCTCGGGGACTTATTTCTCCTTCCTCTCCAGGCACACATTCTTCTATTTTTAAAATAAAACAAACCCTGTCCTCCAGCTTTTCCGTTCTTTCTTCACTGGTCCTGCATGTTTTGTTGAAGTTTTACTCTCTTCTGCTCCCTTCCAGTTTTCCCCCAGCTTTTTAACAGCATCTGAAACTGGAAATAGTTCTGTAGCTACACTATTTGGAGGAGAAAAATTATATTTCACCTTGTTTTCTGCTTGCAACACATTTGCTAGTGTGTCAGAAAATACCATTTATCTTTTCAAGAGCAGTACTTGCTTATTTGGACATAATTCCAGCCCTCCGTTTCCCAGATTTGTATTTCTCCCAGCTTGGTTGGTATTGTCACCATGTATTTTGATTTATTTTTCTTCACGTGTGTAGTTTTTCTACTTTACTGTATTGAATTTCATCTTAAAGACTTCTGACCATTTCATCAATTTATCAGGATCAATTTAAATTCACAACTTGTCCTCCAAAGCACTTACTGTTGGGTGTCAAGACTGATAAGTCATCTAAGATGTTAATGAAACCATTAAATTACACAGGACATAAGACAGATCTCTGCAGGGCCACCCACATCAAGCACCTCCTTAGTTTCTTGACAGCAAACTGTTGATAGCTGCTATTTAAGCTTGATGATTTCAACCTGATGTGAATCTGCCTGTTGGTATTTTAATCCATACCATATGACACTGTCTTAAAACTAGGGAAATATAGAACTCCATTAAAAGGTAATAGTAAATTGCAAATACATCTGTTACCTATCCTATAGAAGTTTACATGCAGAAAAATCTGGCTGGAAGGAAAACGAAAAAATACACTGAGCAATATATGAGAGTTTTCATTTGCAATCACAAATTCTATCATAACATGACATTTTCACCCATGTTGTCTTCCATCTTTGTATTCTATACAGATATTACAAATGTTTGCATAGCAATATGCTTACGCTTCGCGTTCCATCCAGTCAGCTATCACGTTATGATTCTCATCACTCATACAACCTTCAAAAAATGTTAACATCTATCAGCTACCTCCTTCGCTTTCCACACCTGAAGCAAATATACGTTAAATTCTTGCCATTATTAATTCAGTTTGCATGCCATATAGATCATCTCAACCTGAAATAAGAATAAATTCTACAGTATTATATTTACAGTTTTATGCTTCTTGTCATTATGAGCAACTGAAACACAGGACTTACAGAACTAAATCGAATGATTTTGGTTTTCTTCTATATGAAAACAAAAATAATCATTAAATTCTCTTTTGGTAAATAGATTTTTTTCTTTCCACTGGGCTTTGGTCAATTTGTCCTGATTTGCTACTAAAGTTCATCCCAAATACTGTAAAAACTCCAGAAAAAAATGTATGTCCTGTTTATACCAGCGTAGCACTGCTTTTTAAAAAGCAAGTAAACAAAACCCATTATTTCAGAAGGCTGAAGATGCCAAAACACCCAAACATTTTGTTTACTGTCCTAGACAAATTTGGAGCCAGTTTTGTATGGCCTTGAAGATGATATTAGAGACCTTGAATTTAATATGATTTTCCATGAATAGAGCCGTATATTGAATAGGTAACATATTTAATGGGTAGCCACTTTTTCCTAGGCGGCACACTGCAATATTCTGTAACTGCTGAGCTCTTCATAGCACTGTGCTGTGTTGGTGTTTCTCAGCTCAGAGATGATGGAACTGTGAATAACTGAAGGGATCCCATGATCCATCAGAGAGGAAAACTGTTTTAGCCTAACTAGCAAAAAAATTAGAGGAATCACACTGATACCAGTTCATTGACGGCTTGGTGGAATTTCTTTGATTGTTTCTACTGGAGGGACCTCACAGAAATTTGTTCTATCTTAGGAAATCTGAAAACAGCAAGAGCTGTATGTATATAATAA
This sequence comes from Larus michahellis, assembly GCF_964199755.1. Classification (NCBI taxonomy): domain Eukaryota; kingdom Metazoa; phylum Chordata; class Aves; order Charadriiformes; family Laridae; genus Larus; species Larus michahellis. Next base: position 89,473,666 of record NC_133898.1, on the reverse strand, counting down.
TGGTCTAGGGAAGGGACAGATTTTTGCTGAAAAAGCAAATACTTCCCTGAAATAAAAGTCACTGAAAAGCAGTATTCTGTGGAGGAAAAAAACCCAAACAAACAGACAAAAACAACAACAAAAAAGCCAACAACACCCCCCACCAAACCAGCTCTCAGTGAATGATATTATGTGAAGTCTTATTTTAGCTTCCAGACTTTTGGGGTTGGGGGGCTGGAATTGTTGGTCACTTTTAATATATTCCTGTATCATTAATATGATAATTTTATCATCCTAGTGACAATTCCTCCAGTCATATCATAATACACTTCTGAAAGAGAAGAGACATATTTCAACATGTGCTATTGAATTGCCAAATTTTATCTCACATTATTAAAACCAGAAATTGGTAATAAAATTTGACAACCTCATTGAAGAAGTAATTTTCTATTTCATTTTTGCAAATTAATTTCATGATATATTAAGAGTTTGTTTGTCATACATTTTTAGTACAATTCATTAATCTGATATGACATTCAGTAACTTAAAAAGAATGTGATATTGCCCTGTATTGATCTGATATCTTATTAGGGATTTCATAATTTCTTAGGAATACCTGTGTCATAGAACCATAGAATCATAGAATGGTTCGTGCTAGAAGGGACCTTAAAGATCATCTAGTTCCAAACCACTGCCATGGGCAGGGACACCTCCCACTAGACCAGGCTGCTCAAAGCCCCATCCAGTTTGGCCTTCACTTACAGGGATGGGGAATCCACAACTTCTCTGGGTAAACCGTTCCCATGTCTCACCTCCCGGATAGAATAGCATCTGGGGTTTATTTATTTATTTATTTATTTATTTATTTATTTAGGACAGCTGATAACTTATGCTCTTGTTTTGTACAGAAGGAACAATTTGTTACCCTTCTGAGGGAGGAAATGTTTCAGGAAGAATAAAACTACAGAATATATTAAAAGCAGAAGGATGCAAGAAAAATCAAGATGTAAGACATCATCTTTTTTTCCCAGAAAACATCCCAAAGTGCCTTTTAAAACTTAAAATCTGAGGAAAGATGTACAAGAACGTGTTGACACATTGAGTATAGTCTCTCTCTCTTCTCTTCTATTTTATGTTATTTTTTAATAGTGCTAAGACCATTGTGGCTATCTTCAAGATACACAATGGGATGATCATCGCTTCAAGTGCTTACAATTTAATTGCTTCCACCTTCAAGCTGCAACTTCTGCTAGGATTGCCTGGAGCCATATTGATTTGAACTTGTCTATCAGGATGCATGTGGTTGCCTTCACAGAGTGAGTTTGCACTCATTAGTGCTTAACTAGAAAGAACACACAAACTAAGGCTCTAGAGTGAAAAACTGGGTGATTTTTCTGTGTTCCATTGATTTCAATTGACTTCTGAGCATCTATCCACACTCATGAAATTGCCAAATTGGTGTTGAGCACAGCAAAATAAGTGGTTGCAAAGAGTGGTTCACTGGATACTGGTAAGTATAGAGGAAGGACAGATAAGTATAAGGTAGAAGAAATAATAAGATCATTTTCCTCCAAAGTCCAATGTGTAAAAGACAGTACTTTGAAATAAAGATTTTAAATACTTATCTTTGACAACTAATACCAAACTGGTGCAGTTACAAAGACTGTACCATTATTATCTTTTTCACAGTCCCTAATAAGTAAAACGTAGAGCAACGGCTATGATGGTGTGACATAAACCATCCAGAAAGCCTCATCAAACCCAGCAATCTTTAAATGGTCCCTTTTGTGACACCCTTCTTGTAAAGACCTGAAGCCACAAAATGCTATATTACCTAATTAAATGTTATACAGGCAAGAACATTGACATTAATACAGCAAATTATATATATATATCTGAATACAGGGACATTTCAAGAAAACATTTCCTAGCTCCTGAAAAGAGACTAATTTTTGCAACATTTTTATACAGAGGGCTTGTTGTATTGCTCATCCTACATGGACAGTCCATTTTGATTTCTGTAGGGAATCTCTAAATCAACAATTCCTGACTGTCCTAGGTACGGAATAACATTACACAGCTTTCAAGAGGTTCCATTAGGACTTTAAATCAAAAGCAGAGTGCTATCAAACCCAGATGGTGGAGTGATCAGGAAACACATACTCAAAAATTATTTATTTATAATATTTCCCAGTAATCATCAGACTTAAATTTACAATACATGACAATTGTGCACATACTATAACTCCCTGCTGTGATTCTGGACTACATTTTATTCAAGGTAACACAGCATTATTTTAAAGTCATTCTTCAGCTTGTTTGTTTTTTGTTTGTTTGTTTGTTGTTTTTTTGACAGGAAGTAATATATAGATAAACAAAGTAGGATGCTGTGAATTGCATAATATTTCTCAGAGTGGTATGTTCATGTTACCTATGTGCTACTTGTGTACTATAAAAGTTTTAATTGGTATGACATTTACTGGGTGTGCTATCAAAAGATTACTGCCCACAAACAGATCCTTACTTCTCTGGAGTCATCTTGGTTATTCTGTGATATTAAAGCTGTGTCTGATATAACCCAATAATTCAGGTTTTCTCTATAGCACTAAGAAGGGATAGCTAACTCCTAAAGAGAAATTCATTTCATTTCAAAATACCTGTTCAACAGAAATTAGATACTTCGGTCTCTAAAGATATCCACCTCTTTTGATTAACTACAGAAGCAGCATAGATTACTATCTTAGACTAAACTTTAGGTAGCTAAGATTAGGTGAAATCAATCTCCTATCCTTCCATAGTGAATACCCAGATCACTATGAGATATGCTAACAGGCCCTCAGTTAATTAGAAATTATTCTATCTACAGTATCAGCAAACATCTGTATTAAATCATAATGCATGCTCAACAGGAGGTGTTAAGGGAGTTATGTTCCACACTCCAACACCTTCTTTCTTGCAACTTTGAATGTTCTGGATTTACCTTTATGATGCAGAGGGAAAAAGGGAAATTGAAAATCTGGACCTGAAAGAAGAAGAAGAAAAGGAAGAAAAAAAAAAAAAAGAAAACAGCAGCAAACACATAAAGAATAGAAACTGCTGTAAACCTAGATTCTGTAGGAATGATATCTTGCACATGAGATGCAGTGAGTGGCTTCTGTGGGTCCATTTGCAATACTTTCTTGTTTATAATTATGCTTTGTTCAAGATGACTTAGAGCTTTCCTTTCACCCATTGTTTATACATTTGCAACACTAAATACCAGTGGATATCTCTCTGTTTGCATTCCTCAAAGTAGAAATTTTCCAGCTAACATCTTGGGGATAGAGTGGCTGAGTTGGGGAAAAGAGAGAGAGATGATATTCTACAATTTATTTCATAGGGAAGCGAGAATAAACCTAACTCATTCACATAAATTTAGCAGTTTCTGTATTCAAAGTGTGGTTTCTTTGAGCAGCCTAAATTACCAAATCACCTGCTCCTGCCAAAGAAAGCATGTGTTCCCTTTCCTTATTTTTCCTCTGCCTACCCCTGCTGCTACTTCTAGTAGTATGCTCACACTCCTGTGTGAGCCCTGGCAATTATAGGATCTTCCAGACCACCAACTGAAGTGATCAAACTGTCTGTAGTTTGCTTCATTATGGTTCATTTTCTGCCAGGTTAATTAGCTGCATTAGTTCATGGTGGGTGCAAGAAATAGCTGGGGTTGGCACAAAGTTAACAGTGAAAACATGTACCTGGGACTGATAGCGACGAGGGCTTCCCTGTTTCAGTGGAGGTGAACGCTTAGATTACCTCATCAAGTTGACTGGAAATGTGATTGCAAGTTGTGGTTTCATGATCAGTTTAATACAATCTAAGAACATGCCGCTGTGTGTTCATACCACCTCTGTTGTGTCAGCTTTGATGGTTATGCAGTCTAAAACTGTGCCAGCAAAGAGTAATTGACTAGTTTTCTATATTGGGATCTGCATAGCTCTCCAGAGTGTATAAAACGTGAGTAAGATAACATAGAATTTATGCCTTGTACTTGCAAATATGGCTTATTCACAAAGCTCCTAAAACTGGGACAGAAGTACTGGATGCATACTTTTAAGACGTGAACAGTGTTTTCAGGACCTGTAGCAGTGTGATGGCAGCATAAAAGGTCCCCATGGTACTGTAAACATTCAGTGATGCCGCAATATTAGTGCAATAAACAGCTTTGCTATTTACAGTTCTTGTTTAACAGTGTATGTGATCAAAAATTGAATTTGAAGAATGTGAAACTTCTTAACTCTAGCAGCATACATAGCTGGGACTTAAACATTTTCCTCCCAATGTATCTTTCTTCTCAAAAGTTTTACCTTCCTTAAGAATTTTTTAAAAGCCATCATTAAAGTGCAGTGCAATAGCAATATTTCATCCTCTACTTATATACATACTTTTCTGCCTATTTTCTTCAGCAAAAGATCGAGTAATAAAATCTAGTTTCTGTGTTCTGTGGGTAACTGGAATTCAGCAGCTTCTGCTGCATGAAGAAAGTGTATAACGATGCGAGGTGTGTAACAACGATTGACTTGAAGACATGGCTGACTGTCACCTCATCGATGTGTGTGCCAGCATGCTTGAGATTTTATTGCTGTGCTAAAACACAAATGCAACATCAATTTAATCATAGTATCATGCTGGGATTTGTCTGACCTAACTTTTATTAGACAGTAGGTCTAAGGCATCATCTCAGTTGCCTCCCATTGTTATAGATGCCAAAGACAAGTGGGATGAATCATCCTGTCTGATGTCCAAGTGTCTCTACTTACTAAGAAAGGTTAGACTACCTTTGAGATCATGCCATACTTATCTAGTGAAAGCAGAGTAAAATTAATCCTTTGTCTCTAATGAACTCTTTTCATATGAATGGCATACCTATTAGCACTAGTTTTATCTACACCAGGCTAGTTTTTGTGGTGTGCTGGGAAATACTGATTCTTACTGCAGCAGTATAGAAGACGATAACCCCTCCTATTGACTTAAGCCAGCTGACCTATCTCATACACCAATTAAAATCTTCACTTTGCTGGTATAGGAAGCGGGGGAAATGTTTCTGAAGTAATCCAGGAGTAGGATGGTGCAGGGGTATCTTTCTCTTATCTCTTATTAACAACATTTCTCTAGCTTTTGCTATGCTGGACAGTATACGATGCAGAACATGCAAAGTTTCTGCTTGCACTTTGCCTTATACATAAGCAAAACATGGATGCACTAGAGAACAAAAAGTTTCATGCTTGGTGGTGTTTAACATGTCACAACTATCTACTGTTTGTGTCGAAATGTCATTTTCAGCTGATAGCTCAGTAATATGTGAAAGGTTCTCAAAGGTTAAAATTTAAGACTGCAGTTACCTCTGAATTTTTCTAAAGAGAGGGATTTGTTCTTGAACTTATGAAAACCTGAAAAGTGAGATATATTCTATCTATTTTGCAGATGCATGCAACTTTTAGATCAGTGGGGCATTGTAGTAGCTGCATAATGGGTTTTATGGAATGCTGCCTCTGCAGTTTATGAGCAGTAGCTTATAAAAGGTGGGTAATAATGAGTGGTTTCCATTACATGTATTTAAAAAATCAATGTCAACACTTTTGAAAGAAAAGCAAACATTGCTCAACTCATATATGTAGTTTTCAGGTTAAGTGTGATTGCTTCATACTGAAACACCTGTGGGGAAATTCTTTTTACAAACAAAAGTGCATAGAAAAGATCATAGATAACCACTGCCTAGTTAAAATAGTGATGACACAAAGTATCACCCCTTTCTTTACATTCAAACAATTCATTCTGGATCTACTCTATCTAAGTCTTTTAGCATAAAGGAATAGGAAATATCCAATATTCTGCATTAATATCTGGGAAAATGTAAAGGCCAGCTGACTCCACAGTGCTTTCATAAGGACAATACTGTAAATACACTATCAGGATTTCTGCTCTAGCAGTGACTTTTATAACTCACTGATAGCAGAGTTGAAGTCCTAAAAAGCACATTATTATCAACAGCTAACACACCTTATCATACTCATCAATCAGAGGGGACTATCCATTGTAGTGAGTGACTATAGCACCATCGCCCTCTGGGTAATCACAACTTCTCTTTAGATGCTTGTGCCACAAATCACTCATGAATGGCAGCTCTTTTGTGAGCAGAGATATACATATCCACACAGAGAGCCACGCTCCCCTGAACTGTCTATCTGCAGCCACAGGGGACTGGGAGGACTGATTGGCTATGGACGCCTTCACTCAGCAAAACTCATCTGAATTATAAAGACTGAAACAGACCCTGCATGAGCTTCCACATGCCAAAGTGGGGCCTTTTTTTCCATATTGCAAAATGTAAATGCAAATGATGTGTTTAAAGCATCGAGAAACAGATTCACTAAAAGCAAAGAATAATGATTTTTTTTTCCCTCTGCTTATGCACAAATACAGTTTTTAAATTTCTCTTATTCTTAAGGAAACCCCAAGACTATTCAATATGCAAAATCCAAAAATTAATGAAATGTAACTCTAAATGATATTTTTTAATCACTGGATATGCTCAATAGGCAGATTAAAATTCCTACCCTATAAACACAGTGTTTATATTGAAAGCTTTTGTTTAGTTCACTTTGCTACACACCACAATAAAAGTATAGAATTAACCACAAATTCTCCTGTTTCTTTTTGTAGATTATATAACCATTACAGAATGTACTGAAAAAATTAGAAATAATATACAGTAGGATTGGAAGGTATTTTTGAGTCATTTAATTCTACATACCCTCTTTCCTATCCAGAAATTAATATACTGGAAATGTAGTTGTCTTCTTATAATATTAGAATTCTTCCTTTACATGAGACTACCAAAAGAAGTCCTTTAACTGAAATAATGACATTAAGAATGTCTGCCTTCTCAAGAGGAGAGGGAGGAAAAAAGGAAAAACAAAATTTAAAAAAAATCCTTTGAACACCTGTGAGCTGTTGGGTTTAATTGAACCAGAGTCTGGCAATTCTGCATAAAGTAAAGTTTCACTGACTGATTGCCTGTAAATTGCATTTCATTATCTTTTTCTCTTTCTGTTATAGCTATGAAAAACTGTGAATTAGCAGGATTCTGGATCTCAAATGCAAAAAATCTAACTTCTGGTCTATGTGTGATAACATATTTGCCAGACAAAAGACATCAAGAGAAAGGTATTTCTTGCGTTAGAGAGTACTTTTGAGATTTCTGGAGAAAAAGTCATGAAAATGTAATCATGTTTTCTTTCTTTTTTGTAGAAGTTCTATGTGTGCGCAGATTTTGTTTACCTGTAGCAAAAAGTTCCAAAATCTACAATTTTTTATTGTGTAACTTGATTCAGTTTTAAAAATATAATCATTTTAGCTTTACATCATATTAGCTAGTGTTATTAACAGTGTATAGAACAGTCTTTAGGTGTCTCTTCTACATCTTTAAAAAATTAAGAATCTTAGGAATTTTCCATGCAAAGGTCAATCTTACATTGAAATTAAGACTGAAAATTAATAATTGGTGGTGGAGATAAAAAGAACAAGCCCTGATGTAATTTTCAACAGTGTAATAACTGTAAGTCCAGTGTTAGTTATACTGTTTAGAAAGACTTCTATTTTCATGTAGACTTCACTAGTGACAGAGAATTCACCACAAACCTACATACATCGTTTTCATGGTTATTTGACCTAACAGTTAAACATATGCATGATCTCAGTTAATCTTACTTCACTCTTGCTATCCAGCTCAAAATTGCAGCTATTGGATTATACTTGTGTGCAAGACCGGACCTTTCTTTTATCTGTTCCTCATGCAAGTATTCAAACTAGGATACAATCCTCTTTCTAGTAAATAAGGTTGAATTCTTGAGCCTCTCAATAAAATACATCTTTGCATTAGCCCAATGTGCTAATTGTTCCTTTCTGAATGCCTTCTTGTTTGCTGTAATCCTTCAATCGTGGGCTAAACACTATAAGACAGTAAATGGTTACTACCGGTGTGCTGATGACAAGGTAATACCTTTCCTGCTACTTCTTGATACTTCTTTGCTCACAGGTCTATAGATCTTTATAGATCTGTAGCTGCTATAATGTATTGCATATCTCTATCCAACGGATAATCCACTACGAACACCAAACCCTCTCCAAACTCCCTTCCAGTGCCCAAGTAGACTTCCCCACATGGGTCATGTTTTCCACATTCTTTGTTCCTGCAACCTGCAGGAACACTTATCTGTACATGTTTACTGCACATTTAAGCCCCATTTTATGAAGTGGTCCAGAATACATAGTAGCAGTAGGTGATCTTTTATGCTGCTTGTTATCCTTCTTAAAACTCCATCGTATTCCTTCTTCCTGATAATTGATAAAACTGTCAAGCAGTGTCAGGTCACATGTAGAAATACACATATAGACAGATACAAAATTCAGTCTTAAGAAGGGGTGGTGATTTTAAGCACATCAATTACTAATGTTATTACTTTCTTTTTTAAAGGTTAGGGATGTAGATGAAAGTGGATGCTCTACAATGCATTATCAAAACAGTATTTTACTGAGAGCTTTTATTTGATTGTCACCTATCCGTTTTAAAAAAGTGAGTACTTTTCTGTCTTCTCCCTTCCAAGCTTCAGGATCAAGGAGTCATAGTGTAAGGATGGAAGGAACATACTCGTTTTTCTTGTTCTAGATTTTCCAAGGCTCAGTCCAGGACATACAGGAAGGCTGTCTTGAGTTGTTTGTTATGAATATTCATGATACAGAAATGCTCAGATGCTGCTTTGACTCACATCAAAACCCAGTTATTTCTTTACCTTGAATAATTACTCATGGTTTTTCTGGGACAACACTGCTCAGACAACAGAGTTGCCTGTGTGTTCTCTTGTGTCAGGAAGACTCAGAAGAGCATTGTTTGGATTATGAAAGCCTGATTTTTTTTCCTCCCTTAGTTTCATGTCCATATTTCTTGTCTTGTCTGATATCATATCATATTAGCTAGTTTGCATCTTTTTACATATATATATATATACATAAGACTATCATTGAGGAGGTCAGCAAATATGTTGTTGTTCAACCTATTGTATAAATATGTGCTGAGTCTTGCTGTCATCACTGGGACTCCAGCATACTCTTATACTAAGTAAGTGCTTAAAGTTTTGTAGAATTGAAATTTTAGTTAGGAACGTATAGTTCTTCCTTTGCCAGCTCTCATTACTCTACTGAACTGCTTAGTTGTTTGACAAATTTTAGTAATTCAGGACTCAAAATCATGTAACAGAAACAAATGCAATACAGTAAAATTATTTCATGAAATTTAGTAAAAAGTTGAGGTGATAAGAAGAAAATACATATCCAGGAGTTAGGAAATTCATAAAAGCTTTAGATAACCACCTGAGCACTTAGCTGTTGATAACGACTGCACTGAATGTTTGAACTTTCAAAAGTTTATTTTTCTGGTATTAGTATTACCAGATTAAAATAAAATACAAAAAAAAAAATTGATTTACTGGGACAGTTCCTTTAGAAGATTATTAATGGGGCACAGAATATTTTAGCTCTAGGTCATCAGTTTTCATCTAATCCATTGTTTATGGATTCATAGATTTCCAGGCCAGAAGAACCATTATATTTCCTTAACCTAAACTCCTGCATGACACAAACCATAGAATTTCAACCAGTGTTTTCTAAATCAAGCACTTACCAGATACTAGAATTTACAAATGATGTAGAAAGGCAATTTGATTGCTGTGCTATGACTACTGAAGTGCCTATATGAAATCACCTGGTTTTAGAATAATATTGAATAATCCAGAATTTGTGCACAAATTTTTCTCTTCTCTCCACCTTCTGCCACCATTGTGAACTGGAATGGGTAGCATTAGCTACAGTCCCAAGGACATGTGTAAAAGAAGCTTCTGTTACAACACTGCAGGTGATTATTTTTGTTCTAAATTGAATTACAATGGAATCAGTTGCTTATGTTGGATTTCATTCCCTATGTTGAACTGGGTTTATCTTTTGCATGAATCAGATGAAGCCTGTCAGTCTTCAACATTAAATTGTTCAGGATGTTTCACAGATTCACAGAATGGTAGGGGTTGGAAGGGACCTCTGGAGATCATCTAGTCCAACACCCCTGCCAGAGCAGGGTCACCTGCAGCAGGCTACACAGGAACACATCCAGGTGGGTTTTGAATGTCTCCAGAGACAGAGACTCCACCACCTCTCTGGGCAGCCTGTTCCAGTGCTCTGCCACCCTCAAAGGAAAGAAGTTCCTCCTCATGTTTAGGTGGAACTTCCTATGCTCAAGTTTGTGCCCGTTAGCTCTTGTCCTGTCGCTGGCCACCACTGAAAAGAGCCTGTCCCCATCCTCCTGACACCTACCCTTTAAGTATTTATAAGTGTTGATGAGATCCCCCCTCAGCCGTCTTTTTTCCAGACTGAGGAGACTCAAATCCCTCAGCCTTTCTTCATTAGAAAGATATTCCAGTCCCCTAATCATCATTTCAGTTGGAACATCTTTCATTTGGGAAATGCAAGTGTCTTTAGAATGAAAGCCTTCAGGGGAAAACTCAGGCATATCTTTCAGGCCAAGTTACAGAGACAGCGGTCCTAGCATCTAGCTCAATGTGATGCATGAGCTCAAGGGAAGGATTTCTCTTTAGCTATACCAAAAAACACTTGCATGTTTTTTCCAAAAAGAAATCGTAGAGTTTCATTGTCTCACTATTTGTCTCAGTATATGTAAAGGAGAGGTTTGATTGTACCACCCTTAAAGTTAGTGATGGTGTGGTTGAGAGCCTCTGGGTTAGCAATTAGGGGAATGGAAAACAAAGGACATGTTGTAGTGGGTGACTACTACCAATCACCCAGCCAGGATGTAATCACTAACGAATTATTCTATAGGCAATCAGGTGATATTTCTGAGTCAGTAGCCCTTGTTGTTATGGGAGATTCCAACTTTCCAGACATCAGCTGGGAATATCATACTGCTGTGATGAGCAGATCTTGGAAATTCTCGAAGTTTGTAGGAGACAACTTCTTGTCCCAAGTACTTAGTAAGCCAACTAGGAAAGACGCCCTCCTAGACTTGTTATTTCTGAATAGAGAAGGACTTGGGCATGTGATGGTAGGTGGCTGTCTTGGCCACAGCGATCACGAAGTGGATGAGTTTAAAATTTTCAGTGTAATGAGAAAAAAGTGCAGCAGAGTTGCTACCCTGGATTTCAGGAGAGCAAACTTTAAGTGATTCAGGGAGCTATTTAACAGAGTACCCTGGGAATCTTCTTTTGAGGGCTTAAGAGACCATGAGTGCTGGTCAGTCTTTAAGACTCACCTTTCAGAAGCATAGGAGCAGGCAATTCCACTGTGTTGTAAGTCAAGCGAGAAGGGCAGAAGACCAGCTTGGTTGAACATGAACTCCACATGGAGCTCAAGAGGAAAAAGAAATTGTATGATCTCTGGAAGTGAGGTCAGGCTTCACAGGAAGATTACAGAGTTGTGGTTCATGTATGTAGGGAGAAGACATGAAAGGCCAAAGCTCAATTAGAGCTGAGACTAGCCAGTGTTGTTTAAGATAACAAGAAGGGCTTTTTTAAGTATGTTAATAGAAAGAGGAGGTCTAAAGAGAATGTTGGATCGATACTTGTTGAAGATGGTCATCTGTCTAATAGGGATGAAGAAAAAGTGGAGGAATTCAATGCATTTTTTGCCTCAGTCTTTAATGATACTGATAGACTGTCAGAGGACCACAAATGTGGGAACAGTGACTTTCCATTTGTGGACACTGAAATTTTAAGGGACCAGCCATATCAGCTGAATGTTCATGAGTCCATAGGGCTTGATGAGATTCAACCCAGTGTACTGAAGGAGCTAGCGGATGTTATGGCAAGACCCCTCTCAATCATCTACCAAAGGTCTTGGGAGCCTGGGGAGTTCCCTTCTGACTGGAAGCTAGACAATGTTATTCCAATTTACAAAAAGGGTGTGAGGGAAGGCCCAGGGGACTACAGATCTGTTAATCTAACCTCAGTTCATGGAAAAAATTATGGAGAAGATTATACTGAGTACTGTTGAAAGGTATTTAATGAATAATGTAATCATCAGACACAGTCAATATGGGTTCACAAAGGGGAAGTCCTGTTTAACTAATTTTATATTCTTCTATGATAAGGTCACACGCCTAGTGGATGAAGGGAAGGCAGTGGATGTAGTTTTTCTGGATTTTAGTAAGCTCACAACATCCTCTGGACAAGTTGTCCAACTGTGGGATGAGTAGATTCAAGGTGCACTGGGTGAAGAACTGGCTGAAGGGCAGAGCTTAAAGTGCAGTGAATGGAGCTACATCTGGGTGGCAACCGGTGGTGTTCCTCAGGGGCCAGTTCTGTTTAACAATCTGTATGCAGGAGTTGAATGCACCGTTAATGAGTTTGCTGATGATTCCAAACTGGGAGGTGCTGTTGACTCTGTTAAGGGACAAGAGGCCTTGCAGGAGGATCTGAATAGATTGGAGCATTGGGCTGTAATTAATGGAAAGAAACTTTACAAGTCAAAATGGTGGATTCTGCACCTTGGATTGAGCAACACTGGGCACAAGTATAAAATGGGAGAGGAGTGGCTGGAGAGCAGCCCTGCAGAAAGGAATCTGGGGGCGCTGGTTGACAGCAGGCTCAACATGAGTCAGCAGTGTGCGCTGGCAGCCAAGAGGGCAAAATGCATCCTGGAGTGCATTAGATACAATATAACCAGCTGGTCAAAAAGTACTGGTCTGGCCTCACCTTGATACTGTGTGCGTTTCTGGGACCCGCAATTTAAGAAGGATGTGAAGGTCCTCCAATGTGTCCAGAGGACGGCAACAAAGCTGGTGAAAGGGCTGGAAGGAACATCCTGTGAGGAGCAGCTAAGGACTTTGGGCTTGTCTAGTTTAGAGAAAAGGAGGCTGAGGACCAACCTCATGGGTCTCTAAAACTTCCTGAGGAAGACAAGTGGAGACAGAAGTGCTGAGATCTTCTTCCTGGTATGCAGCAATAAGACATGTGATATTGGTTCAAAGCTGCACCAAAGGAGGTTTAGACTGGAAATTAGGAAACATTTCTTTACCAAAAGTGTGATCAAACAGTTCAACAGGCTTCCTAGAGAGACGGTCGATGCCCCAAGCCTGTCAGTATTTTAGGACCATTTGGACAATGCCTTTAACAATGTGCTTTAGCTTGGTCAGCCCTGAATTGGTCAGGCAGTTGGACTAGATGATTATTGTAGGCCCCTTCCAACTGAAATAGTCTAGTCTATTCCGTTCCATTCTATTCTATTCTATTCTATTCTATTCTATTCTATTCTATTCTATTCTATTCTATTCTATTCTATTCTATTCTACTCTGAAAAAAAAAATTAGATTTTTGCCCCAATTCAATGACATTTTTTCACAGAAATTAGAATCAGTTCTGCAGACAGTTTACCAATAAACTTAGATGAAATGACATTGATCTACATATCTTATTTTTCATGGACAAAGGCTAGTTTTAATTGTATTTTATGGTATGCACTTCCTGGTGGAAGAGCCAAGATTAAGCAATATGTCAACTCAGGGCAAAAAAAGAATAATTCCAAACAGAAAATAAATAGGTACTTGCTCTTTGTTTTGTAGTGAATTAAGTAAATAGAAAGCAATAATGTTTCAAATGTGGGTGGAACTAAAATGTTTTCTCTTCGGTAGATAAAATCTATTATCTCATTTGTTTTCTGTTATTGCCAGTGTAAACTATAAACTTACATACTGTTTCTATATTTATTTTAATTTAAAAACTAATTTCAGATACAATTTAGCATTGAGATATAGCATAGTTACAGTTTGTTCTCACATCTACAAAGTGCATGTCCGCTTATTGACTGGCTTTTATTGGCATAGAGCAGTATGGGAAATTTTTACTTCTAGTCTTTAATGTAAGACTGCATTGAAAATCTTTCTGCTTTCTATGTAATGACTGAAAAGGGGATGAAACTCTCATTGCTTTTCATTAGTGCTGTTAATTTGAAAAGCAAGCTAATTCAAAAGTGGCCCAGGAGTAGCCTGGGTTCTGTAAGAGCTGAACAGGGATGGCAAGGGGCAAGTCACGGGCAATGTCTTCTTTGAATCATGAGAACTGCCAATCCATTTTTAAATATGAATATGTAAATTTCTAAACAATATAATCACTTTGAAAATAACTATTATGGTCTTATGTGGGCAGGAGCCTTGTTTTCTTTGTTTCAGGAGCTAGCATTGACCCATAGTCCTTATCAACTGAAGATTTCTTTCCTAAAACAATTTGTTCAGTTCTGCTGCAGGAGTTCTGTTGGAGGATGAGCAGCTCAACTGGAGTCTGTTCTTCCTGTTATTTTTGAAGGGCCAAAGGAAGAAGAAGTTTCAAAAATGTTATTCTGACAGTTTGTCTGGACACCTAAAAAAGTATTGTAGTGCCAAACATATTTATATTTTATGTATTTTTTTATTTATCAAACATTATTCATTTACTTACATTTAGGTATTACACCAGCCCTACTTGCAGAATTGAGAAGGCCTGTTTTCGTTTTGTACTTTCTACCTTTTCTATCTAAACTGTTATTTAACCTCACTTTTTAAACATGTTGGAAACTCAAAGCACCCCTTGATGATGATGATGATATAAATGGAGGCCAATGTAAAAATTAATGTCATAGAAGTAAAACGTGCAAAAAGTTGTTGTAGGGATAGTTTAATAAAGATAGTCTATTAAATGAGCGCTGAAAGTTCTCACTCTGTTTAAAACACAGACTGCTTTAATTCAGAAGCCCGAGGGGACATTTTTTTAAACCTCACGTGACACCCAAATAACTAACCCCCAGTGAAATTTAGTGGAGTTAGATATCCACTACAGGTTATGCCTTCAACATTTCCCTGTTTATGTGGATGTAAGGGATTCAGAGAGCCTCAAATTTAAGGGCTTGACTTTGAACACAGTATAAATATTCAACTATATGTAAAGACAATGCATTAGTTTATTCAGCTGGAAAATGCACAAATGCACTAAAAGAAAAAAACCTTGTTTGCATGCAAAAAGTTGCAACACGTGCTTCACAGACATGTGCGGTATTAAGAAAACCAAAACATTCTCTTTGTAAGTTTTTTGTACCTTGCATAAAGTGAGCAAAAATATCTACATGCTTTTTCTTTCTCTGTCAGCTTTATGACATCCTGCTTCTTGTTTTCCATACAGTTTATACAGCAATTGTTTGGACATGTATTTTGCGATGTAATATTGTAAATGTTTATAACTGTTTACGAAAAAGGTTCTATAAATTTGAGCCCTACAGGGTATCAGGTCTGCAAAGCAACTTAATAAATTTTAAGGCAATGGTATCCAGACAGGAGTTTAGTTATCAAGTTATTCTTGATTATGGTGTTTTCAGAAAGGGCAATAAACCCCTGGAGGCTCTTGAAACACATGGCAAGTGATAGGTTTTCCTGTTCTGCTATAGTTTTTCCAATGTGGTCTGTGGTTCTTTTAATAATCAGGAAGCAAAGTTTATATAGATCAGCTACTTTTAATGTCAATGTATTTTTGGTTTTTCTGAAAAAATAACCAACCTGTAAATCTGCCTGAACAAATTGAAAATCTCTTTTGTTAAAAAATTAAAAATGCCCCTTTTTTTTTTTTAATTTTATGAATTCTATACTTTAATGATTTCTTATTATTTTTTTAACTTCTTCAGGATTTACTTTACTGAGATTGCATTTGAAATCCTTCACTTTCAAAGCTGTCTCTAATATTAATAAATATATCAGAAAGGTATATTTCTGATTTCTTTTGTATTTCTGTCAGCTTTTTCTCAAGGAAAAATTAATCTCAAAAACCCCATACTTTCAAAAAATTAAATATCTCATTTGTGATAAAAAGCTATTTACTGACAACCAGAAGTTTTAAATGAAAATTTCCAATTGTACTCACTGGTGATTAGGAGTTATTTTCATTTTAGTAGAACATTGGTAGGGTAATGCTAAGAGTGAATTTCTCGAAGACTTCAACTTCATCTTCATTTTTACTTAGAAAGATCAAATTTGTACATATTGCTTCTGTATTAACAATCTCCACGTGCAACTGTGATTTCAGATACTACTTCTAACATAGTCCCATGAATAAATTGTATCAATCACAGAGTAGTATGACTCAGTTATCACTTCTTCATATTCCTTCTCTTGGAATCAACAACGAAGGACATTCAATATACTCAGTGCCTTGCACAGACCACCTGCTTCAAGAGTGGTTGTAATGAGGATACCAATCCTGTCTACTTTTTTGAGCACAGGTATAAAGTTCCATTTCTTTCTTAGAGCAAGCAGTTCTAGTCTGTCCTAACAATACACACACTTGCTACAAGTGAACACTCTGTGTACAGACAAAGTTTGTATATATCACTTCTATCAGTTTTTGCACAGTGTCATGTAGATTTTTGTCATTTGAGTTTCTATAGAGATAAAGCTGTATAAAAACATGGCTAGTGTCCTAAATCAGTATTTCAAACAATTTGGAAGCTTTTGGAGTATTTTGATAAGGTGGAAAGTTTTAATGTACTACTGAAAAATACCACACGGTATCTATCGCAAGCTATCAGTCCACTTCAGGTATTTTTTTTAACAGCGTTTGAAAGATTTGTTGGTTCAGGGTGCAAGTTTTTTTTCATGCAGAGGGCCAATTGATATTCAAATGAATCTTTGTGTAACCTGCAAAACTGATTCTGTATCCCAGCTCTTCTTCCTCCTCCACAGAGGAGGCAGAGAAAGTGAAGAGTACATTCTGAGACACATTTTTATTTCATATTCACATATGAAATTCTACTGAAGTCAGAAACTTTGCACATGTGTAACCAAGAGCTAAATGTGATCCCTGCCCTCTGCCTATAATGGGTGCAGAGGGACCTACCTGAGTAAATTTTATGCTTGACTTCTTTTTAAAGTGAATATAAAAGGTAGCAGTAAATTTAAGCCCACAGGGAACTTTCCGCATTGTATAATATGGATGTTTCATTGCATAGTACTCATGAAAATTGAACTTGATATGAGCTATAATTATGACAAAGGTAAGTGAGAGTGTGATTCTCACTTTGAGCACTCTTCCCCTTTGTCCTTTATGTGTACTTTTAGTCACCTTTAATAGCTAGGGAGATGCTTTGTGCCAAAGGTTTTCACATATGGTAGAAAATAATTAATCAGTTAATAATATATGAATCTTGCCCTACATTATGAGTGCAATCACCCAGATGGGAAACCAGAAATATTGAGGATGCTAAAGGTTTAATTGAGACTTTCATCTTGGCAATGTTCAGTGACTCTGATATTTTCATATATTGAATCAGACTCACATCACACTTTAAAAACTTCCCTGATGGTCTAGAATTCAGAAACTTCCTCATCGTTTATGTACAACTAAGTTGTTTTGGTTAGTGAGAGCCACGTTAAAATAGCAGTCAAGGTTTTATTTCTGTTTCAACGTAAACATCTTCTCTGCCCTATCTCAGTCAGGTTTAATCCTTTTCACAGAATCACAGAATCTTAGTGGTTGGAAGGGAACTCTGAGATCATCGAGTCCAACCACAAAAAAAAAAAAAAAAAACAAAAAAAAAGCACCCAACAAGCACCCAACCCCAAAAAAGCACACAACACCCCACCACAAACAATAATCTTGGGCACTAGAGAATGCCCTGAAGAGCCATGTCTACATGTTTCTTAAATACCTCCAGGGATGGTGACTCCACCACCTCCCTGGGCAGGCTGTTCCAGTGCCTGACCACTCTTTCAGTAAAGTAATTCTTCCTAATATCTAATCTAAATCTCCCTTGCCGCAGCTTCATACCATTTCCTCTGGTCCTGTCGTTATTCCCTTGGGAGAAGAGGCCAACACCTGCCTCTCTACAGTTTCCTTTCAGGTAGTTGTAGAGGGCAATGAGGTCTCCCCTCAGCCTCCTCTTCTCCAAACTAAACATGCCCAGTTCCTTCAGCCTCTCCTCATAGGACTTGTTCTCCAGACCCCTCACCAGCTTGGTGGCTCTCCTCTGGACATGCTCCAGCACTTCAATGTCTTTCCTGTAGTGAGGGGCCCAAAACTGAACACAGTACTCGAGGTGAGGCCTCACCAGTGCCGAGTACAGAGGCACGATGACTTCCCTACTCCTGCTGGCCACGCTATTCCTGATACAAGCCAGGATGCTATTGGCTTTCTTGGCCACCTGGGCACACTGCTGGCTCATATTAAGCCGGCTGTCCACTAACATTCCCAGGTCCTTTTCTGCCGGGCAGCTTTCCAGCCACTCAGCCCCAAGCCTGTAGCGTTGCCCGGGGTTGTTGTGACCAAAATGCAGGACCTGGCACTTGGCCTTATTAAACCTCATACAGTTGGCCTTGGCCCATTGATCCAACCTGTCTAGATCCCTCTTTAAAGCCTTCCGACCCTCAAGCAGATCAACACTCCCACCTAGTTTGGTGTCATCCGCAAACTTACTGAGGGTGCATTCAATCCCCTTGTCTAGGTCATCAATAAAGATATTGAACAAGACTGGCCCCAAAACTGAGCCCTGAGGGACACCACTGATGACCGTCCGCCAACCAGATTTTTCTCCATTAATCACAACTCGCTGGGCATGGCCATCCAGCCAGTTTTTTATCCAGCGGAGGGTACACTTGTCTATGCCATGATTCTCCAGTTTCTCCAGGAGAATGCCGTGGGGGACGGTGTCAAAGGCCTTACCAAAGTCCAGGTAGACAACATCCACAGCCTTCTCCTCATCGAGAAAGCGGGTCACATGGTCATAGAAAGAGATCAAGTTGGTCAGGCAGGACCTCCCTTTCATAAACCCATGCTGGCTGGCCCTGGTCCCTTGGCTGCCCTGCACTTGCCTCGAGAGCTCACTCAGGATGATCCTCTCCATGATCTTTCCCGGTACCAAGGTCAGGCTGACAGGCCTGTAGTTTCCGGGATCCTCCTTCCGGCCCTTCTTGTAGATGGGCGTCACATTGGCCACCCTCCAGTCATCCGGCACCTCTCCTGTTGACCAAGATTGTTGATAGATAATGGAGAGAGGCTTGGTGAGCTCTCCTGCCAGCTCCCTGAGAACTTTTGGGTGAATCCCATCTGGCCCCATAGACTTATGCGTGTCCAGGTGCATAAGCAAATCATTAACTACTTCCTCCTGGATTACAGGGGAGTTGTCCTGTTCTCCATTCTTATCTTCCAGCCCAAGAAGCTGAACACCCTGGGGGTAGCTGGTCTGACTATTAAAGACAGAGGCAAAGAAGGCATTAAGTATCTCAGCCTTCTCCTCGTCCTTGGTTGCAAGGTTTCCCCCCGCATCCAGTAAGGGATGGACATTCTCTGTCACTCTCTTTTTGTTGATGTATTTATAGAAACTTTTTTTGTTGTCCCTTATATTAATTGCCAGGTTGAGTTCCAGCTGGGCTTTTGCCTTCCTGATTTTTTCTCTGTATGACCTAACACGATCTCTGTACTCCTCCTGAGTTGCCTGTCCCCTCTTCCAAAGGTGGTAAACCTTCCTTTTTTCCTTAAGTCCCATCAAGAGCTCTTTGTTCATCCAGGCCAGCCATTTTCCCCGCCCTTTAATTGTGCGCCTCATGGGGACAGCCTGCTCCTGGGCCTTTAGGATTTCCCTCTTGAAGAGCGTCCAGCCTTCCTGGGCTCCTTTGTCTCTCAGGACTACCTCCCACGGGACTCTCCCAACCAGGGTTCTGAACAGGCTAAAGTCTGCCCACCGGAAGTCCAAGATGGAGGTTTTGTTAACCCCCTTCCTTACCACACTATGGATGGAAAACTTAACCATTTCATGGTCACTAAGCCCAAGACGGCCTCCGACCTCCACGTCCCCCACTAGCCCTTCTTTGTTTGTGAACAGTAGGTCTAGCAAGGCACCTCCCCTGGTAGGCTCACCTACCATTTGTGTCAGGAAGTTATCCTCCATACACTCGAGGAACCTCCTAGCCTGCCTGCTCTCTGCTGTGTTATATTTCCAGCAGATGTCTGGTAAGTTGAAGTCCCCAACTAGAACAAGGGCTGGCGTTTGCAAGACTGCAGCCAGCCGCTTATAGAATACCTCACTTTTATCACTCAAACTAGAGGAATGAGCCTGGATCTTATACTTTTCATCTGCAATTTAAAAATATAATATTTTGGTGGTATTTGAAGACTTCTTCTAATTTGGGAATCGAAGCAAGTAGTTTCAAATGCCTGATGGGATTGTTAGCTATAATATTGCGCAATATAGTCAGAGACAACTTCATATTTTTACTGTTCATTTTAACTTCATAACCTTGTGTGATCAAGTTGGAGTATGTGTGGGTTATGATGTGGTATGAAACCACTGTTTTCCATTGCTGCCTCCTACTGTGTGGAACTTAGCAGAAGCTAGCTAGGATTTCCATGTAAGAATAAAAATTGTTGTCTAGGACTGCAGACTTCTTTGTTTGCTTTAAAAAGTAAATAAATTTCTACCTGTTATGGCTGTGAAGAAAGCCTGAACATATAACTGAGGCAACAATGCTCCTCCTAGCTTACTGAGAAAGTGAAACAATAACTCAGGTGAGACAAATATATTCACTTCAAAAACTCATGACATTTCAGACAGTAGTCTGCAGTGTGGCGTAGAGATAATCATTCCAGGTTCAAACAGAGACACTTTGCATGCCATAAGCTGTCTTATCAAAGCAGTACTGAAATCTGTCTAGGCCAACATACTCCGCTGACATCCGAGGTAAATTAACATGTACTGAGCTTTGTGAATTTTTATCTTAACTGTTTCTGGAACTCCAGTTAGTGTATTTAACCATAAGATGTCTGTAGTCCATGTATTCATCAGCAACATAAGATACCTGGATAGTAATGTTGATCACTGTAAATATTGTAAGTATTTTCACTGTACTTCAGTGTATTTAAAGTAGAAAAGAAAGAGTCAATATTAAGAAATACCACTCATTTAACTCTGAACAACCTCTTTGAATTCTTTCATATTCTTATGTGTTATTTGTATTATTTTTTTGTAATAAAACTATCAAGCTTCGTGTATCTGAAAACTATTATATTTAGATACAGCTTAATTTTTTTGTTGTTTTTTTTTATGGCATTCACAGTGTCTCAACACAATTCTAGGCATTTTACCTTAAATAAAGTATCTAAAGTACCCAGCTCCACCCTCTAATTTTTTCATACTGGCAATGGAGATAAGTAAGAAGCCACATAAATCCTTAGGAGACAATGCTGTTCTACTTAACACAAGTATGTCTTCTCTCCATAAGCATTGGGAAATCAAGCAGCAACAGAAGAAAAGCTGGGTGTCTACCCTGGACAACTGAGAGAACACAGAGAAGTCACTAGACACCTCCACCCACTAGTTGAAAATATGTTCACATAAGAAAAGAGATGATGAAGATGACGTTTATGGGTTCACAAAACTTTCAAGCTAGAAAAGGACTGCAAACAAGGAATGGATTGCTGTCTGGGACTTAGTCTTCAGTTAAATGTGATTTAGACTGAGTAGAGTTCTTTATGTACACCCAGAAGTCTCAATTTAACTGTTTTCTGATACGTGAAATGGCAGACTCTTGAGTATAACAGAAGTCATAAATTGAGGTAGAGTTCACTTGTGATGATCTGCAGCTGGGCAAAAATAGTCCATACCAAGTCCTTCAGCTATGTCATGGCACAGAATCTCTCTCCCGCTTCATGAATTCATCAGGTTCTCCAATAGTGTTTGCTATGTGGAGACAGAGAAGGAGACTTTCATATTTTAGTGAATAAATGTGTGAAATATAGCACTAACGGTGAAACAATATCAAGCGAGAAGCAGCTGGATGAATCTTGTTTAGTATGAGACATGGAAGGGAGGATGAAACACAGAAGTGCATTAGAATAAGATTGCAGAAATTAAGACAGCAGAAGCTGTATAAAAATCTTAGCTGTGAAGGAGAAATGATCACGTGGACATGAATGAGAAACAGGGACAGAAGATTGTATGTGGATTTCAGTCTTTTGATGTTGGTTTCACATTAGAATTTTTTGAGTAAAGAAAGAAACTTTTGTAGTGAAACAATTCATTTGTGCATCAGTGGTCCTGAATATCCTGCAGCTAGCCAGTGTATTCATGATCGTGTAAAATTTCTTATTTTAATTTAATTCAATCTGTCTATCCATCTATATAACTTCCATCATCAAGCTATCTGGATGCTGATGGTTAAGTTTGAGTTAAGTTAAGACAGTCTCCAAAAAAGCTTATATAACTGAATAAATTTAATTGTACACATTAGATACTCTCATATTCAACAGATTACTCCCAATTCTTCCTCTCCTTTTGATGAAGGTGATGTGCTGGGTAAATGTTGCATGCTTTCCTATACAAAGATCAGCTTCTGCTCCACTTCTTTGTCCATATCATTACTTGAAACTGATATGAAATCTTCAGCTTCCATTAAATCAGTAAGTACTTGGAACTGTTTAAAATTCACATAAACCCAGGCCCTCAAAGATTTTGAGGTGCCTTCTGGATATAGTCCATGCATTTCTGAACTGTGTGTGAAGAACTGATGCTTGTATGACCTGACATGAGATGCTTCGTTCTATTCATCATTCTCTTCCTTTCTCCCATACTGAAGAATGAAAAAGTCACCATTATTGTGATTTCATAAAACTTGTAGAGATAACCTGGTCATCAAGAGAAAGAATGTTCCTCAGGGGAACATAAATTGCAAACTGATAAAGAAAAGCAACAACAGAAGTAACTTGTGTTTTTTCAGTGTTTGGCATTAGTGACATTTTCAGGGAAGAAGTAGATTCAGCTTAACATTCCTTCATTTCTTCAAAAAAAGGCATCTGCAACCACAGCCACAGCTTCAAATGTCTACTGCCATCTAGAAAAGCCCAAGATTGGAAAAGCTTAGTTCTGTACTTTTGGTTTAGCTCAATGAATCAAGCAATTTTTTATCAGATTTGATACACCCTTCAAATTCTGCATTCCTATTTCTTGTAACTTTCATAAAAAGAACAAAAAAGGGCAATTCATTTCAATATATTCAAGGAAATTAAAAACATATGGGTTTTTTTCAAAATATTCATAATGAAATTGTGTCTTGGGTTGTTGGGAAAGTAAAAATGTATCCATAGTTGGGCAGGTTCATAACAGACAAATTCTCTAGTAGCCTCTAGACATGATAATCCAAATGTATTTCTTATCCAGGAGAGGACTTAAACTACATGCTGTTGGAAATCAGGAGATGTAGTGGGGGAATTATTATTTTATATTTAGTGCCATGGTCTCTTTTTCATTAAAAATCTGGTTTGGATCATTTTTAGAAGAAAGGATACTGGGCTAAGTCTTTTGTCTAATCTAGTACAAAAGACCTCATACACTCAAATGTACATTTTTATATATATACATATATGTGAATAAATTCAATTCAATTCAATTAACTTTTGAAATGTAACTATTAATATGAGTTTTCAGTAAAATTCTGGAGGAAATAGTTCCTTAACATCTGAATTTTAAAAGCATATCATACAGAAATACAATCTAAACACCCAACAACCTATTCCATCTACCATCAAAATTAAACCAGAACAAAAGGCCCATCATAAAGTAAAAAACAAAAGAAAAAAAAAATCAAACATAATGGAATTTTTCAAGTTCTGTGAAACTGACAGGGAAAAACAGAGAGGTGAAATGTTAAATAAAAATATAAAATAAAAGTTTTTCTGGAAAAAAACAAACAATTTTCAAAATCAGAGCTAATATTCTTACAAGTATTGACTGATGAGGTGGAATGATGGTCCTCCTGATGCTCAGGAGAAGCAATGATTCTGATTACAAATGCTGGACTGAACTTTTCCAGAGTAGAGTGCAGCAGTGGAACTAGTACTAATAGCTCATTCCTTACTCAGATGACTTACTTCTAAAAAACACAGCAGAAGTAAAAAATAATTTGGGTGGAGGAAAACATTGTCTTGTTCAGGACTAATCTATGAAAAAGACTGAAAAAAAATAAATGAATGTGGAAATATTTAATCCAAAGGGTATGCAAAATAGCAGAAAACAAACAAACAAAAAAAGGCTTTATTTCACCAGACATTCAAGTTAATCCCATTCTAATCTATGAGGCGTACAGAAGATTCATTACTCTATGGTGACTTTGAATAAGAGATGTACAATAGATGGCCCTGGAAATTGTAATTGTGAAGTGCGCTAAAGCCTGGTGTGGTGGCACTTCAGTAAACTGACCCATGAGTTGAACTCAAACTCAGCTTTTTAGAAAGAATGAAATACCCAACAACAATATTTACTGAATAGGAGCTCTTTCAACATAATATACGTAGTTTGTAGAGAAGATGTTCATTTAGGAACAGCAGCTGCAGTCTAAGATGTTATACCACACCTGACAGCTACTTATTAGTTCCTGTGCTGGAGGTTATTGGTCTCATGGGCTCAGTCATGGAAGGAGGCCTCAGTGGTCTGGTAAAACCAGGCAAGGTTACTCAAACTACCAATTAAAGTATTTTAACGAACTCAGCCTGATTAGTTTTGAAGAAGATTTTAGGTGGCAGTCACCTAAGAAGTGTGGTGGTGGGATGGTTGGGTGTTAGGTTCCCACAGAAGGACAGTGATAAAAAACTGGTCTTGAAGTCTTAAAAGCCCATGTGGATCCAAGAAAACATCCCTCTTCATAGGGTTATGCAGTAAAAAAAAAAGGTTAAGTAATGGCTTAGGTTGCTTCATATAATGACATAGAATACCACAGAAACCGTTACAGAACAATGTAATGTTTGTGTACGGAACAATTTTAATATTATATCTGTCATTTGTCTTCTTAGTTTTATTAAATTAAACTATTTCTCAAAATCTTCAGATTTGAATTACAAGAAATTATGTAAAATCTGGCAAACCCAGAAGCGTAGTATTTAAATCCACACTCTCTGTACAAAGATGAAGAGACTATAAGATACCTAAACCCAGTCTGCAGTCCTTAATCATGTGAAATATATTCTGAAATCAGTAAAATTAGTCAAGATGTATTGTAGTGAAGTTACTTGTCATTATTAATGTCAGGTGATAGTGGTAAAGAATCTTATATTAATTGGCCATGTGCCCATGCAAAAATCTGACTCTCTCATACAGTCTGAGTATTTTCACACATAATTAAGCGCACACAGGTGCTTGCAAAGAACCAAATTGAAAATCAGAAATTAAACCGTAATTTCATTGATGTCAGCTGTAAAATTCTTGTAGCTTCAGCTGCACTGAGATTCCAACCCTGGATCTGCAGCTTCCGTGAAGCAGTCTGTCTTTATTTTAAAAACAAAACCAAACCGTTCTTTGAAACTGAATATAAGAGAGAGTTCTTTCCCTGGACAAATCACAAATGTACATCCTACTGATCAAAGTAAGTTTGTATCAGGTTAAAGAAAGGAAATTTTTTAAAGAAAATATTAGGCATAAAGGCTGTCCTAAACATGGAGAAATGGACTCAGACAATTCCAGGAAAATTAGAAAAATGCTGAGTAATTATAAATAAAAATCAGGCCAATCCTCAACTTTTTAATTCTTAATTTAGATGCGGTAGCTCTTTCCCATGCAGCTTTCTACTCTTTTTAATCTGCAATACTACAAGATCTTCAAAGCTTCTAACACACTTCCTAAATTTTTGTTCAATGAGAAATCATAGTTTAAGAGCTGATTTAATAGAAACAGAATTACAAGAACAATGGGAACTAAGGTTATTATCAAAAAGTTATTTTTACCTTCAGTAATATTTTTCTTTGTATTCAAATTATTTTCTTTTTTTTTTCTTGTGCTTTCCCAATGGAAAAGCTTTCCCTGTTTAATAACTTATAAAGAAGCGTTAAATGTACACATACTAACTTTTTGCAATAACGTTGTCAGAGAACTCTGGTGACAGAAGTTGGAGGAAAAGGGGTTATAAGGAAAGCAATGAAATACTAAAGTCTTCAAAAACTTTCACTTTTTAATTTTTTTTTTAAATAACTTGCAATTCCAGATGAAATTTGACGAACAGCATCAGCTGAGACTGCTGGATGCAGTGAAGACATGTTCTCTTTCTCCATAATAATAATAATAATAATAATAATAATAATGTGTGAACATACTGACAAAGTTTAAATCCACACAACCCATTTCAGGACAGAGCTTTTAATCTCCCTGTTAATTGAGAGGACAGGCCACCCACTGCTCTGAATCAGAGTTTCTGCAGAACCTTTGGTTAGGGCTATCCGCTTTGCATTTAAATATTTATATAGTTGCTGAGAGAGAGCCCACAAGCAAGCAGCAGTAACTGTCTATATTGATTATTCCCTTTTTAATTAAAGGGAGACAAGAAGGAATGGTTGAGTACCAGATTTTGCTGTGTACTTGTCTTTCTTTGAAAAAAAAATATGAACAGCGTCAAACGAGAAGGCACATGGCTCAGGTACTTTGTAACTCAGTGGTCCTTGTAGAATGTTTCAGTTTAAACCTATTGTGTTTACGTGGATAATGAATTTTTGGCTTCCCCATGCTGTTGAGTGCTCCGTTTCTGGACATGATTAAAAAAGAATAAGTAATAATGTAAATTATTTGGCACCATAGAAATAAAGCAATCATTTACGCTGTCCTACTCATAAGCTCTTTGAATGTTTCAGCTTCTGAACAAAAACACAGCCCAATGCTTTTATTACAGTTTTTCTTTTTTTTCGAAATGGATGGTAGATGACAATATACTAAGGCATCATAACAGAAAGTCATGAGATTTATTGATTCAACTCAAAGCTGCTGGAGTTCCCATATATCAGAGCTTTCAAGTAGTAGTGAACTCACCCTATATCATATCCATTAAGGATTTTTTTATTATTAAAAATCCAATAAAATATTTATAACTCTGTTAGAAACCCCTGTTGGTTAGATGAATGCAATTCTAAGCACTATGATTATCTAACACAAAGTTTTACACATATATCTTGTTTGGAGGTTATTTTATTTCTTTCTTTTCTTCTTGTCAATCCAGTGAGTTTTAATTTCAAGCTATCGAAATTTTCATGCTATATACAATAAGAGACTTCCTGACAACTGTCTGAAATGTCCATCTCTCTCCAGCAAAGTCTGAAATTTAAATCTCCCTTAGGGCTATTTAAATATCCTTTTGTGAATTCAGAAATAATTAGATGATCTCTTATAATGAAGTAATTTATATTAATAAAAGAAAAGTCACAACCTATCTAATGAAGGTTGGAGGTGGACTCTCTGCTCCCTTGTTACCACAACTTAATGCAGCATCTTTGTGCTTCTGGGAAAGCAATTGGAAAGTATTCTCTGGAGATGTCTGTACTAGAAAGAACATGAGAAGGTACGTGTACAGGACAAATGCATGACATTTCAAAAGAGCTATCATATTTTAGTGTACAGCCAGCAGTCTTCTTTCAGGCAGATACATTTTGCTAGTAGAAGCAGAGTTTTTACACTATTTAAAGACTGCATCTCCCCACAACAGAAAAGATTTAGCTACTGATAAAAGTAGGAATATTTTCAATCAGTTTCATCACTTAATGCATGAACTGTCAAGGTATTTATATTTACTGATGCCAGCAGAGATGTTTTTTATAAATGGCTTTTCAAGTTATCCACAGGATCAAGAAAAAACCTCAACATTCTGGAAATGGTTTAGTTTTAGCCTTAGTTTCTTCTTCAAGTTACTGTATAAAATAAAAATATAAATTTATGCCACTTTTCATGTATCTTATAATGCCTAATAATTATTATTGCATAGATAGGATAAATTTGAGGAGACAAGATTTATTCGCTATCGTAAAAAATACCTGTATATAAATAAGTATTGATGCGGTAGAGAAAAAACTCTTTAGGCAGTACCTACATATCTTTGGGTCAGAGCATCTGTACACATGGAAGTCACACCAGTTTAACTACATCATTTTCTAAACCCATTTACCTAAGCTGACATAAAGAAAGACAGCAGACACTTTTCAGCACATAAACTTGGTTTCAGCGCAGGTTTGAAATGTCAGGGCTGCAGGCAAATGACCAGACCTTTCAGCTGGCCTGAGGTTAACAGAACTGAGCAGGACAGGGAAAAATACTGGACTTGACATAAGAAATTGTGTGAGAAGCTGACAAAAGTTTTCTCCCATGAAGAGCACTCGAACTTCACAAAAAACTGGAGGCAAACACTGGGCATCTTTTGAAGAGTTCCATCTCAAAAGGCTAGCAGCACCTGGCTAATCACAGCAGCAATAGCATATATGGCAGGGACTACCAAGGTAACAGAAATAATAAATGTGGGCTCATGTGTATCACAGATACAGGGGAGAAAAAATCATTAGGGAAGGTTGTTTATTTGGGCAGAGAAACGAGAGAACAAGGGTGGTGAAAAAAAAAGGCCAAGAAACAGGAAAGGGGGTAACAGCATGTACAGACCTGTGCCTGATGTTGCCTGGTGGCACCGGTCAGGCAGCAATGTGCTGTTCATTGCAGCATGGGCAGGAAAAGAAACTTGTTCCAGTTTCAAACTAAACATTAAAGCCAGTGTCACTCCAGTCTTCGAAAAGGGCAAGAAGGAGGACCCAGGGAACTACGGGCTGGTCAGCCTCACCTCCATCCCTGGAAAGATGATGGAACAGCTCGTTCTGGGCATCATCTCAAGGCATGTGGAGGAAAAGAAAGCTATCAGAAGTACTCAACATGGATTCACCAAGGGGAAATCATGTCCGACTAATCTGATAGCCTTCCATGGTGGCATGACTGGATGGATGGATGAGGGCAGGGTGGTGGATGTTGTCTACCTTGACTTCAGCAAGGCGTTCGACACGGTCTCCCACAGCATCCTCATAGAGAAGCTTAGGAAGAGTGGGTTAGATGAATAGACAGTAAGGTGGATAGATACCTGGTTGAAAGACAGAGCTCAGAGGGTCGTGATTAGGGGCACAGAGTCTAGTTGGAGGTCAGTGATGAGCGGTGTTCCCCAGGGGTCAGTACTGGGTCCAGTCCTCTTCAATATATTTATCAATGACCTGGACGAGGGGATAGAGTGCACCCTCAGCAAGTTTGCCGATGACACAAAGCTGAGGGGGACGTCTGACACAACATAAGGCTGGGCCACCATACAGAGAGTCCTAGACAGGTTGGAGATTTGGGCAGAGAGGAACCTTATGAAATTCAATAAGGGGAAGTGTAGGGTGCTGCACCTGGGGAGGAATAACCCCATGCACCAGTGCAGGTTGGGGGCTGACCTGCTGGAGAGCAGCTCAGTGGAAAGGGACCTGAGAGTCCTGGTGGACAACAGGATGACCAAGAGCCAACAATGTGCCCTTGTCGCCAAGAAGGCCAATGGCATCCTGGGGTGCATCAAGAAGAGTGTGTCCAGCAGGTCAAGGGAGGTCATCCTCCCCTTCTACTCTGCCTTGGTGAGGCCGTGCCTGGAGTACTGTGTCCAGTTCTCAAGAAGGACAGGGAACATCTGGAGAGGGTGCAGCAGAGAGCTACCAGGATGATTAGGGGACTGGAACACCTCTCTTATGAAGAAAGGCTGAGGGACTTGGGTCTCTTAAGTCTGGAATAAAGACGGCTGAGGAGGGACCTTATCAACACTTATAAATACTTAAAGGGTGGGTGTCAGTAGGATGGGGACAGGCACTTTGCAGTGGTGCCCAGCGACAGGACAAGAGCACAAACTTGAGCATAGGACGTTCCACCTAAACATGAGGAGGAACTTCTTTGCTTTGAGGGTGGCAGAGCACTGTCACAGGCTGCCCAGAGAGGTGGTGGAGTCTCTGTCTCTGGAGATATTCAAAACCTGCCTGGACATGTTCCTGTGCAGCCTGCTGTAGGTGACCCTGCTCTGGCAGTGGTGTTGGACTAGATGATCTCCAGAGGTCCCTTCCAACCCTATGGTTCTATGATTTTATGATTCTATGATTAGGAAGAAATTCTTTACTGTAAGGGTGGTGAGGCACTGGAACAGGTTGCCCAGGGAGGTTGTGGATGCCCCATCCCTGGAAGTGTTCAAGACCAGTCTGGATGGGGCTTTGAGCAACCTGGTCTGGTGGGAGGTGTCCCTGTCTGTGGCTGGGGGTTTGGAACTAGATGATCTCCAGGGTCCCTTCCAACTCAAACCATTCTATGATTCTCTGATTTGGTCAATTTAACAGACTTAGTACTGATAGAGTCCTGCCAGCTTTTTGTGCAGTTCCAAGCTGTGGTTTTAACAGGGAGAGGAATCATTCTTCAGCTTGAAAATGTAGACTAGTCATGACTGCAGTTTAGGGTTCTAGTATAATTCATAAGCTTGACATAGTGCAGGAGTATACACCAATTAGGAGTGCCCTGTAGTGGTTAAGGTTTACTCCAGTCCTGGGCATGGTTCATTCAGAAGTCTTCTTGTCTTTAAGGAAAGCGGTCAGAGAGGAATACATGTTTCTCATTAAGTTCCAAGTACAATACTGTAAATTAAATTTAAAAATCTTGCAGAAGATCTAAAATTAAAAATAATTTACTTTTTTTAGGTTCAGAATGTTCTGAACTTTCTTTTGTTCTTTCCACCTGAACTGCACTTCTGAGTTTGACCTATAGTTTGCATAATACAGGTAGAGTATGACAGATCTGCAATACTAATCCTGTCTTCTCGTATGCCAATAAGAGAACAAAAAGCATGGCAAGAAGAGGGGACTTCCCCTCTTTGTCGTGTATGCATCTGATAATTAAATTGCTTTTAAAAAAATCTTTGCTTTTCAGAAAAAATATTTCCTTTTGTAACATAAAATAAATCATTAATTTAAAATTCACATTAGAAAGAAAACTAATGTTATTTATCTAACATGAAATACAAAATGGCAGGCACTAACACATCAGAAAAAGGAATTCCGCAGCATTAGCAAGGGAATAATGAAAATTTTACAAAGCACAATACCTTGTTCAATTGCAGAGAATAATCCCTTGTTACAATAATTCACTCTGTGGTTAAGTTGAGCCCATAAATTAAGGACAGCCTTAAACTCTGTAGGATAGTCACTAATACAGAGTCATATATCTGAAAAAATACTTTAAGAATAAAAGGTCATCTTTAAAAAAAAGTGAGTAAAATTACTTTAATACATTTTGCATCTGCTAGATATATGTAAATTAATTATCTAAACATTAAAGATTAATAGCAAATATATAGTCTGTTCAGATAATTGAGGAAAAGTCCGAGGTAGATGTAAACATTTAAAAAAATATTCTGAATTAAGCATTTCCCTAAAGTAACTCATATGAACTGTCATTTATATGCCTTTTATCCCCATTCTCTTTTATTAGTCACAATGTAGAAACACATCAGACTTCTATCGTGGGCTTTCTTCCTTTGGGAAGAAACTGTGGCATCTCATAGAAAATATCAGTAAACACAGCATGTGCAATATATTAGAAGTGCAAGACTTTCGTATTTTCTTCCATAGCTACCACAAGCTTCATGAATACATTTCCAAACCAAAATTGTAGTTGGGAGTTTTCACAAAAAAGGGAAAATTTCCTGAAGAAAAAAATAATAATTTTTCAAACAAGTCTGTTAAAGATCTTGGCTGTCTGATGCAAGTCTCATTATAGCATTACTCAGTAGCCGCTCAGTTTTGCAATGTAGTTTATTCTAAGACTTTTATAAGGTCAGGTAAGGTTTCCTTTCTCCATGGGAAAAAGAGCCATTTGAGTCTCTGAGACTGAGAGACGAAGGATCAATAATGGGATATGGTTGCCTAAATATGAATTAAATTTCTAACTTCACCGGTTGACTGAGAGACTTGCCCAGGCCTGCCACGGCACCTTTGAAAGGAAAGGTTATTGTGCGTGTATCGCTTAAGATCCAGTGCCCCAACTAGATTAAACTCTTATATATAGAAGACTGGACCCTATATAGGAGACCCCTTAACCTTGCAAAGTCTATCCTGGTAATTCTTTGTGCCCAACATCATATAAGCACTATCTCAAAGTCCTAGCTGGTTTACTGGGTTTTGGTTTACTAATTTCCAAGAGCATGGACTTCCTTATATGCTGTCTAAAACAGTCTTCCACAAATAACATTTTAAGCCCTTTAAATGCCAGTTCATTTGTGTTCAAATGTCATTCTCTGAAATTATGGCGGCACTCCTGTGTGTGACATTTCAGTGTGGAGAGTCACTTTTACGTAAGAAGAAATAACAGGGATTAGCTGGAATGTAGAGGAGGGTAGTGGCAGATGAAACCTTTCACCTTTGGAGCGTTGGCAAGGCCTGTGACACTACATAGCACGACATGAGTATCTGTTACTGTTTGAAGGTGTAATTATCTTGAGATGTGTCTCTGCACCTGTTTGTGATTGTTTTGGAAGGTTTCAGAAGTGACTACAGCCTCAGCTGAACAATGGCAGCTGATGAAGCGCATACGCCCAGGCCATTGCAATGTTGAATAAAGCAGATTAATTTAAGTCAAGCTGAAGGTTAACATGGGTTGAAAACAACCTGTTTTATTCAACTTTTTAATGGAAAAGGAGTGCTTACCAATAGGCATCTAAGGATTCACTGAGTATAAACTGGGTGTCAAGCCTCATATGGCACTGATCTCCTGATCAATGCTGAGGTGTGGTACAAGAGCAGTGTGGGAAAGCCTAAACCATGAAGACTGTTCCAGGCAAGGACATGGGTTTTTCTAGCCTGCTGTGTGTTTCAGGTGCTGAATATGTTTGCAGCCTTTACACTGCTTGTTCACTGGAGTTGCTTGCTGCTTCCCTGCTGTTCTTCTCAGCCTGTGCTGCCTTAGTGGAGTGCTTCATCGAGAGACTTTTCCCCACTCCATCCAAAACAGAACAAAGGAAACTTTAGTCAAAGACTGGAGCACTGTAAGTGTGTGCACATATTAAATTTTTAAATAACCTGCTTGTTGTTCTTTTCTTTTTTTTTTTTCTTTGGTGTAGTGTGCCTCACATATCTAGATCTCTTGATAAAGATAGCACTTAATATCTTGTTTAACTTAAGCCCCCAAATGCTTTGGCATATTCTTGAACCCCCCAAAAACAGTAAACATATGATCAATACTTTTCAATTCAAAAACATTTTTGGGAAACAGTAAAAGACAACTAAATGCTAAAAGAATCTTTTTTCAGTGTGCACTGCCTCATTCAAAGTAGAGGTAAAAAATTCCAGACGTTAACGGAAGACTATAAGATAAACTTCTAGTGTTCAGTTTTTTAGCATCATGGAGCAGTAATAGCAGCAATGGTAGATAATCCATATTGAAAACTACTGAAGAAAAAAAGAAATAGTTTCATAACGTAAAGCCATGTCCACAGCTTAGATCACAAACATAAACCAAATATTGAAATCATTTCATAAAGTTACGTATTGATTCTTATAGAATAATGCACAGCAAAGACTTAATCTATAGTGCTGACAAGGAAGGAAAAAATCAATAATGACCAAGAAACTAGATGCAAAAAGCTGCTGAAACAATGATACCATGAAACTAACCATCAGCGAACGCCCATTGTTATGGCTGAAGCAATAAGGAGTATATGCAGTCTTATGATGATATACCTATTCCCCGATCCCTTTGCTATCACTGCCAATAATATTCAAAAATGTCCAAAGGAATATGGAAAATGTAAGTAACAGTACAAATATTTGGCATGAAGGATGTGCTGTCCCCCCCTTCCCTCCCTTTTTCCCCAGTTACAGTTCAAACCCATACGATACAGGATTGAATAGACTCAGGGGGAGATGATAGCTCATGAGTAATACTATAATTTCAAGAAAACTTATTGCAAAGACAGGTTTGAATAACAATTTAAAGAAACCAGATTTCTGCAGGAAGACACTGAAGAACCACCAAATGCATCTTTCTGGGAAATTATCTGAAGGAAAAGGAAACTGAAAGAGATAGATCTCATGTTTTGGCTCAATTATTTAGCTGAAATAAAACATTACACCTAATCCACAAGGGTGGGAAATGAAGTCTCTGAATCTAAAGAATGTAGACAATTATTTACTCCTATCCACGAGAAGTGCTTGACTATAAAGGGACTAAAATGTATGTCAAGTTTTTGTACACCTCATGTGGGAAAGTGCACTGGCTTGAAGAGTACAGAGAGAAGTATTAGTTGAACAATGGGCTCAACTCTAAAATAATTAGGTTCACATTTCAAGTCTAGAGCTCCTTTACATGTACTTTAGATATTTATGTGTTTGAAATATGCTAGTGTGAATGTTCATAGAAATTAGTATTCCTATGCCTGTACTTCCAATGAAGAGATTTTTCAATCTGCATTCACATATTTCTTATAGTGATCTGCATTTCATGTGTACAACTGACATAACTAACCAGCATCACGCAAGCTATTTCTGTTACAGTCAGACTGCTATTTGAAATTCAAAGTATACCAGTTACTTTCATAAAGAAATTACATATGTATGATTATATGAAATACAAAAAATGACACATAATTTATTTACCTAATACCATTACAGGAGAATTCTGCATTATGAATTCAAAAGTAATTTCTTGATTAAAATAACTTCCAGCCCAAAAAATTCTCTCTGGAAAAAAATGAACTTTGAATAACAGAACCTGGTGAGTATTATGAAAGGATTAAATAGCAGAAAGTTTTAATAATTATTGCTATAAAATTATTCATTCCGTACAAATGACCATTGAAAAAGAACATTTAAATTATGCAAATTTACTATGTATTTTCTCTTCTGAAAACCTTCCCACTAAAAAAACTATTTAGTGAAAAGCCTTTAGTCTGTTTATTTTTTTTCTTTTTTTCAATCTGAAAGTATTAAATAATCTGAAGTAATAAATAATCAAAAGCTTTCTTGCTCAGTCATTCTCCTGGTCACAGACTCTCAAGAACATAGAATATAGCATTTGCATATTATGCAAATGAATCTAAAATGCCTTTGGTTTTGAAACAATTCAAATTAATTTTAACTATCATCCCGTATCATTCCTGAAGAATCTTCAAGGTACATTTTTTTCAAAAATTGTTTTTAAAAAAGTATCTTTTTTCATCAAAATATACATTAAAGTATAACTGCATGACAAATAACAGAAAATGCCTATTTCTCATTCAAATTTGAAATGTTGAAGACAATTTTATTAGACTTGTGAAATTGCAATATGTGGAGGTCTTTTGGCTTGCTCTTGCCTTTCACAGTTAAAAATTAGATATAAACCAATCTTCATCATAAAGAATGAGGCAAAGAGTATTTTAATACTCTCATCAAAAGATGATCCTCCTTTTTACTTCAGTAGTCTGGAATTGCGCAGGATTAATATCATCACAGATAAAATGTAGGAACTTTAGAGACAAAGATCCAAAAACATGAAATACTGAGCAAAAGCAGTTCATGACTTATGAATCAGAAAAAAATGAGAGCCATGCATACCAAAATGTTCAGAGTACTCTAAAAAAAAACACCAAAAAGCTAAGCAATGCCACCATAACTCAATAAACTTATTTTGTGTGATCTGGAAATGACCCTTACTATCTGGAAGCACGACTTAAGTAATAAAAATGATCTGTGGTACAAGATAGAAACACTGGCAAAACAGAACAGAGATCCATAAATGTTCAAGAGTAGATTTTATGTGAATGCATATCGTATTTCCATGGATTTTGTCCATTTTTATTTTACCATCTGATAAGAGGCCATACGTTTAAAAAATTTCTTGACCTGAAATATATAGGGAGATTCACACTTTAATTGCATAGCTGCTGGAAGGCGAAAATTGCTCGAGAGTACGCAGAGACAGTTTAGTATTCATGGGTGGGTTGTTTTTTTTATCCTTTAACTTTAGCAAAGAGAGAGCTTTTCTGACTTTTTGAGGGGTGGGTAAAAAGCAGGGAGATGTGTGGGATGAACTTTGGACTGTGGCCAATTAAAATAGGAACCCTTAAAATGTCCCTAGTAGAAATCATACTGGGTTTTTTTAATAATAATTCTCGCATATCTAACTTTAAGAAAACATTTTGCTGACTATGTGTTGGCACTACCAGACAGCCAGCCTCAACCGCTGTTTTTTCAGCAACAGTAAAATATACATTTTGTACTAGTGTTTGTATTTCCTTTGTCCCAGTTCATATGTCTTTCTGTGCTAAACCTCCACACTGTCTTGATAAGGCAGGCAGTCAGGATATGCAGCCGTGTTGCTGAACCATCTCCTTCCATTCATTTTGCGGTCCATTTCAATGGAATGATCTGAAATAAAACAGTAGAAAGCTCTCACTGTTTTCTAACCTTTCTTAAGAGATGACCTTTCCATTAGATATGGTATAGTGACCTACGCTGTGGGAAGCCTTTTAAAGACAGTTGGTTTGCCATTTCCCAAATGGATTTGTTTGTCTAGAAACCAAATCATTAGCTGTCTGCAAGTCAGTTCTTTGCTGTTCCTATCAAAAGCTTTGAGGCTCTTTAAGTGTTGGAAGTTCGCCAGAAAGATTTTCTGTTGTGTACAAGTTCTGTTTCAGAGCTCAGACCTGAATTCTTTATAGCCAGATTACTGATATCTCAACTACTCAGTCTCCGTGGGAGTGAGAGTCTGGTCCATTCCAGGAAGGGAAAGGAAGGGTGATCTTAAGTGAGATTAACCATCTCAGTTCAGGAGAAACTTGAGTGTTATGATATCACCACCGTTGCTTAAAGATGTCTGTTTTAACTATTTGAGCCTAAGTTCTTTATAACGTCTGTTCTTTCAAAGTGTTTGCTTTTACATGAGTCCAGAAATATATAGGTATTTTTTAAAGAAAATGTTTGGATTTGTCGTTTTATCTTCTTTTTATCTTGTTTTGGTAAATTCCTTTGTATTCTCTCTTCTCTCTTTTATAGATGAAATACTGTATTATTTAATTATATAATATATACTGCATTCTTAATTGTACAAAAGATAAATATGATTGTTCATGTACAGAAAGCTGGGTAAAAATCCTAAAACTGTCAATTTAGCTGCAAAAATACTAAATGAGCACACATAGGCCATAGTGAAACAAAAAAAAGGCTCCTACAAACATAGCTAATCATAACAGCCCATGCCACAAGGTGGTAATTCACCCCCTCGTTTCTCCAGAAAAAAAGAAATGATAACTTAGACCCAGGTTCTGTTTTATTTCATGGCCTCCAGACAGACAACCTGTCTCCTGCGCTCTACGGGGCTGTGGTCAGTGACTGGCAAAGAAAGTAGATGTGTCAGGTTAAAGCCAGTAAAAAACTTACTTCTGCAATGTCAGCCTCTGATGACCATTGCATTTTAGATTTCCTGTAGAGTGCAAAACGACTGGAAGAGAAAAGACAATGTGACAAGATGGGGATCTGGTCTCTGCAAAAGGTTGTTATTTACATTTCTAAAACATAACTGCATCTTTAATGTTAATGTTCTTATATATATATATATACTTATCAATGTAAGTCATTGTAGACAAATATGAAAATGTTAAGTCAGCAGCCTTAAAAGAGAAAAAAAAGAGTGTCCCAGAGAACACGTACAGTTATACAGAGCTGTGAAAAGGGATCAGTTGCTCACTGTACCTTGCAAATCACGAACTAGCATCAAGTAAAGGCAGTAGGTATCAAGTACAGAAAGAAGAAAAGCAAGTATTTCTTGACAGTCTGTAGTTAAGCTGTAAAGCTCCTTGGCTCAAGATGTGGGAGTGCTGAAAGTCTGCAGGAACACAACTGGAGAAACTGCCTGGAAAGCAAAAAGGATGATGCAATTCAAAAATATGATCATTGTTTCAGGAGGTAATTGAGACGTCAGTTGTTGGAGGCTGGGAGAATATTGTGAAGAACTACCACTATTTACTTGGGGGTTTTAAATATGTTTATATATGTATATATATACACACACACTGTAATTTGTTCCTGGCATCTGCATTTCACCACTGCTGGCTGGAGAATAGTCAGACAAAAGAATCTTTGGCCTTATCCACTACAGACAGTTATATATTTTTGTAACATTTAGTTTATCCTTAACAAATAATAGTTTATTGTGTGCAGATGCAATGGATGACATTCCACACATTGCCTCATAATAAGTGTTTGTGGCCAATAGTTTATCTCCAGGGTGTAAATCAATTAGTTAAATCCATGTTTTTCATGTTCTAAAGTATTTTCACTTTTAGAAAAACAGAATTAATTGGCCTCATTTATTCTCCATGTGACAGTGCTCAGAGTTTCAACTTTTTTTCAGTGAAGTACAGTAATTTCTTCATTATGAGTTGGAACTGTTCCCAGCTTTGTATATTCTTAAATAAAAAAAAAAACTGTGAAAATAGAATTTCACAAAATGAAAGTCTAGAAGTGAAAAAACACAAAGCAAACCACCTTTGAGGTACACTTTTACTTATTTATTTTCTACATTAAAGAAAATAGATTTAACAGAAATTTTCATGGTTTGTTTGAAGAAGGCCACCCATCTAAGACACTTGGG
Source organism: Larus michahellis (assembly GCF_964199755.1). Classification (NCBI taxonomy): domain Eukaryota; kingdom Metazoa; phylum Chordata; class Aves; order Charadriiformes; family Laridae; genus Larus; species Larus michahellis. The sequence goes on along the minus strand of NC_133898.1, from coordinate 89,435,179 downwards.
AAAAAATAAACTTGGAAAAATTTTTAAATGAGAGCAGATAACAGTAAAAAAAAAAAAATCCTTTTCTTCTTTCCTTTAAACAGAGAAATCAACAATTGTCTTATGTACCACCTTATGTACCACTGTGTGATGACCCTTGATAAATTCTGACTATATTTCACAATTACTCTTGCTGTGATCCATTTTTACTGCAATATGAATATTAGTGTGGGTTTTTTTCATAAATTGCACAGATGTATGCATGGCAAAGGAGTAGATGAAAATATTTTGGTAACAATATTTTTGCTTTATTGATTTCACTTCCCAAGCTGAAATGATTATACCCATGCAAGAGTTTTGTCTTTATCAAACTTTCACTCATTTTAGTATAATCCTCCTGATTAGCAATATCTACTCTAGAAAGATACAACACTCCAGTAACTGGGAAGTTCCTAAGCCATCAAGAGTGGCATGAATCATAAGATATACAACTGTCAGCATTAATTCTCCATTTGTAAATCTATATGTTTAAGGATCATCAAAATTGCCTATCTCCTTATGCCAGCCATTAGAGACTTCAAAAAACCTAGAGCAAGAACAACTATCTCATGAACTTGACTTTACAGAAAGATCTATTCAGGCGGTCAGTGAATTTTTTAGTATGCTCCTTCATTTTATTGGTTCATACCTCAGGGTGTCTCATAGAAGCGTCACTACAATATCAAAAAAAGGTTGTGACACTGACTTATGGATACAATTTGCTTAGCCCCTTCTGATACCAAAAAGACAAAATCTAACAGGAACTTCAGATCACACCAAAATGCAAAAGCACAAGTTTCACAAGCTCTGTGAGATGCCTTCAAGTAGAGTTAAAGATGCATGGTAAATTATACTTAAAAACAGGTCCAAACTTGATAGGTATTCAGACATGACAATGTATGCTTTCTATACATGCATACTGTACATGTTTTAAAGAATCAGGTATTTTATCCATGGAGACTTCTGGTATTACATGATTTTGATTTAGTGTCAGGAAATTTGGGGGGGTCTTTTTTAGCAGGAAATGCTAAAAATTGCTCTGGAGCCAGAACCTGCACCATCTTGTGCAAAAAAGACAGGCAATTGAAGTGTAAATTGTTTAAAATGAGCTCTCTACCTTTTTGGAAACATGGACTTCCCCACCCAAAAAGAAGGTGAAGAAAGGAGGTTGCAGATCCGAGAATGTCATCCATAGGTATAATGTATGTCGGTAAATTACCTGCAGGTGTACGTCTGGTTCTGACATTACTCTGCCAGATGTAGTATGCCTCAAAGCTGATGCAAAGATTAACGCTAATGGATAGATTAACACTAATGGATAGAGATGTAGACTGCAAGAAGGAGAAAGCATTCGGTGTTTTTTTGCCTGAGGACTACCTCCTCACTACATACCCTCACTATCTAGAGTTTATTTTTCCCTTATTAGGTTTTACTTTATCCAGCTTAAAAGCTTTGGTTTTAACTTGTCTGTCTGAAGCAGTTATTTTAGTTTCCTCAAACTTTAGGTAACTCAAATTAACCCCCTGATGACCCTTTCCCATAAATGTATTGTGTATGCACAATATGAATAGGCAACATGAACCCTCTTTTCAGAAGTATTCACCATGTCTCTCACATAGGTAAGCATAAACTGTATATAGATTCAGCATTTTGATTTTTTGTGTTCACTTTGGGGTTAAAGAATGGTTTATGAGAGTAATCTATTCACCATACTCAAAGCTCAACCGTTTGGGAAGTGTTGCTACTCTTTGTCATAACTGAAGCACCTGCACAGTGGTTACGTCTATAGTTTATAGTTGACCATACATCATAACATTTATTGGCTTCAAAAAAAGATAGAGCCAGATAATCAAAGTATTTGTGTAACGTCAAATCTGGACAACAGTTTTAACCAGAAATCACAAAGGTTTTGAGGTAAGTTTTCATCTTTCATAAAAGTTCATTGGATGTGACTAGGTGCATGAAAAACAACAGAAGAGAACGAATGTTACTGATTAAGCTGAACAACCCCTTTTTTTTTTTTGTAACAATGAGACAGGAAATAGTAGGTGGTCTCCAGTAGTTAGTGGAGCACTAACGTAGGTTTTAAGATATCTTCTTGCAGTTTCCACTTCCGCAGTTTTTGTCTCTACCATGGACAACATACCAGTTTCTCTAGCTATAAGGTGAAAATGGTAATAATAATCCTTTATTTTACAGAGAAAAGCTCAATTGTAAGAACAAATACATTAAAACTAAGGGGCTCAAATACACTATCTGTGATACCTATGATACATTTTCAGACAGAAAACATTTCACAGAACAGTGTAAGCAAGAAGTACAAAACAACAACATGTTCCAGTACGTTGAACCATATTCATGGTAAACATCTAGTAACACTAGTTTCATTATACCTTGAATTAGAATTAGTTACATGTATAAACACAGGTATATTTGGCCCTGAAAATTTAGGACTTTTTAATTTAATTTTATTTATTTATTTATTTATGTTCCTGATTCTTGTAATAAATCTTGAAATATTTCTGTCCTTACACATACAAAATCATCTGAAGAGTAAAGCTTCGGTTGCTTCACTTCAGCTGGGAAGTGATTGTTTATCTTCCTAGAGTTTATCTTCAGGAAGTTTTTGATAATATTCAACCCTTTTTTTCCTCTCATAGTTTCAGTTGAGAATTTTTGATGATAACCTCTAAATTCCATTCTAATAATTATTCTCCAGGCCTAATTTCTATCTGTTTCACATATTCATAATTTTTTTTTCTTTCTTTTTTTTCCTCCTACTTACATTGTTACACAGATAAAACCTTCTACATAATGTATTCTACATTTATTATTTTAGCTACTTTCAGTCTATCTATATATAACCCTAGCTCTGGAAATAAAAATCGTGGTATTCGGTAAATTCCAATAATTAGATAATTTAAATGTAATTCTGTCTGATTACAACAATAAGGACAGAAATTATAAAATATTGTTTCCAGAATAAATTATTTAATGTATCTAACTTTTCTACCTGGCATCACAGAACATATCTTATTGCAACGCTTTCACTCAAATTCTAACTTTAGTTGTATGATTTATTTCTTGCTTAGAAAACAGTCGGGTTTTTTGAAACATTGACTCTTCTTTAAAAGTTAGCAAATTGCCTTTCTATCACATTTTGGGTACCCTGTGACATAAATAATACATAATCATAACTGACTGCAGTGCATTCAGAGGGCCAATTCAGACCCATTCCTGGGGACTAACTTCAGCTATTAACTTTTTTTTTTTTTTGAAGATAAGATATTGGCAAACAAAGAAGTGGACTGAAACCACAAAATTGTTCCCATGGGTCATTGAATAGCTAAAAGATCAAAAAGTCTACTGTTTACTCAGAAGTCAGACCTCAGCTGAGACGATGTTTTAAAACTCTATAGCATTAAAGAATGCTGGAGAGTACAATCTTTCAAATAACAATGTCACCGATAAAGAAATCTCTTTTGAAAAAGATGAAAACATGTTTGGTGTCTCTGCTATTTTTCTTATTATCTCTTATTTTGGCACCACAAAATTCTTTAATCTAGAAACATTAGCAAACAAAAGAATGGGAAGAGGCTGCAACATAAATAACACAATGCCTCTGAGTATTGTGACAGTTAAAAAATGGGTAGTATATTGACTTTAATGGCCTACAAAGAAAATTCAATGTCTGTAACAATCAGTTTTGTAAACAGCTGAAGACTAGAAACTGTATTTAAAAAAAACAACAACAAAACAAAACAAAAAAAGAAACCACCACCTTGACTCTTATCTCATTTCTGAGACACCTGTCTCAGTATCATATCTGAAATCCAAAGTTAGACTTTCCATTCCAGACTCAGCTCTGTGCAAATATATCATCTCAAATTCATCTGGAACTTTATTAGACTTGAAGTTAGGAAAAAAAAAAATAAAAAAATAGGAGAGTGTCAAACTATGTGAAGAAAACTACAGCAAAGTTTATGATATATGGCATTCAGATTTGTTTCAACTGCAGTCTTCAGCCTTGCTGTTAGTATAAGCAATTAGGGTGCTTGTCGAACAATGTATTTCATGACACTCATGTCTCATGAATCAGGTTAATTGTGATGTTCATAGCAGGCAGGACAGGATATTACTTATGCTTTTAAATTGTCTGTTTATCAAACTCTGGTATTTCACAAAAGAAGGGCTGTATATAGGGTCACATCCAAAATATCAGATACAAGAGAGTATATCTAGTCTAGTCCAGTACATTTTAAATAAATCTATTTACTTAATTTGCTCAGTTTAAATATAAATTTGACCTTCTGTGTTAGGCAGGCATGACAACCATGAACAGCTAAAAATCCTAAACATATTGGAAGTATCTGACATCAACACATTTCTTCTGTGGTAGAAAAAGACATCACAGTTGTAGGTTTTTAAGTACAGTACAGCAAATAGTATCTTTCATCAGGGAAAAATTGTCCTAAGGTAAACAATGTAATTTGGGAATGAATTAACATTGGCCCTACCCTGAGGCATGAAATATCTTTAAGGACACATTTTAACTTCTGTATGTAGCTGGTGGATGGCCAATGAGGGGCTCGATTCATAAAAACAATAAAAATACCCTCCCAGGCTCCAAATGAAATACAAATTAATGTCAAGGAGTTTGGTTATATTCGTAAACACAGCTTTTGATATAATCTGTGTTTTAGTCTTAGACAAGTTATGGATCAAAAATGTTATACCTGGCATCCTTTCCTTTCACAGTGTAAGATCAACACCAGTGCTTTCTTTAGGAACTCCTGTATCACAAGAATTAACACAAGCAGACTCTAAATCAAAGAATAAATGGAATTCTAGGAATACAGCACAATTTCAGTTTGAAGGGAAATTTATAAATCAGCTAATCCAATCTCCTGTCCAAAGTAATGATAATGTAAAAGTCAGATCAGGTTGCTCAGGCTTGTGTGTAGGCAAGTTTTAAGTATCTCCAAGCATGAAGACTCTGCAACCTCTCTGGGCAACCTAGTACCAGGACAGACACTCTATTTGCGGTATTGCTTTTCTTCATAGTCACTTGTAATTTCTGTTGCTGAAACTTTGAGTAGTGTCCTTTTGTTATGCCTGGCTGGGAGCCTTTCTTCTGCAAAACCTCCCTTTATATAGTAGATAACTGCAGTGCTATTCTCCTTGAGTGTTTTCTTTTCTAGACTAAACAAGACCAATTCCCTCAACCTCTCCACACATCCTGTGCACCACAAACCCCTTAGTTATCATGGTGGCCCTCCACTGGACTCCCTTCAGTTTGTTGATTGTGCCTTTTGCTTTGGGAGGCCCTAAACTGGATGCAGCACTCCAGGCACGGCCCCAAAAATGAGGAACAGAGGGGTTAAATCACTTTCCTTGTCCTGCCACATAGGCTTTTGCCAATTCAGTTCAGGATGAGATTAGTTGCATGTATCACTTTGCATCAACATAAATACTTGCATCCTTCCTCCACAAAAAAATGAACATTCATTGCTTAAATATTGAATATGGATATTATTTGCTTAAAAAGAACCGGAAATACCATGAATCGTGACGTGCTGACAACCTTTTGCTTTATGTATTATCATCCATTAATATATAATTGGTATAATTTGATATGTGTTTTTAGGTTTTGGGCTTTTTCTTCATTTGTTTAATAACAAACAATTAAAATATTTTTAAACTTAGTTACAGAATTTATGCTAATCAAACTAACCTGGAATGAATATCACATGCAGATTTACTTTTAACTTTAAGAAAATGAAATTTCTTGTTGCGTATGACCAACTTTTATGAGAGACATTTGTTGTAGAACATCATCAATAACTAAAATAACTGCTTTTAGCAGAGAAGTTGTACCTTGGAAAGAAGCAGCATGACCATGAAACACATTAATGAGGTAGTTGCAGCATGGTGTGGTATTACTACAATGAAAGGGCTAAAAAAAACCCAAATCTAAGAGTTAACAATCCAAAATACAAAGAGAACGCAGCTGTCGAAAGCAGAAACCAGCCAGGTGGCATGAGTAACTTTACCAATAAATGAGAGAAAAGGAACTTTAATAGTTATGAATACATTAGGGGAAAAGAGATTTGACTATTAAATATTATCCTGTTTTCAGTTCTTTTTTTCACCTTTGATAGTTCTTTCTTAAGGTAGTTAATTCACTGCTTGCAGGCAGGCAAGATTGTTTTGTTGAATACCGCACCATTTTGTCAGATTACTAGATAGGGACTTGAGACACCACTATATTAATGATTTCTAAATTTTGAAACCAGACATTGCTGCAAAAGTCCCTCTAGAAATACTGCACAGTTGATCTTTCTTTGTAACAAGATATACTAAACGACTGCATTGAGATCTTCCAGAATCTTTTTTTTATGCTTTTTATAAAACTTTTTCTTTTTTTGAGTATTTCTGTGGATGATGTGTGTCACAACAAAGAAGGATTTCTCTTCCCTAAATCTGTGTTCACATGTTTCTGTAGGTATGAGTAGAGACTAGACCTGTCTGAAAAAAGAAACCATTGGTGTGCAGGGGGTGGAGAGGTGACCCTTTTGCTTTTGTATTATGTGTAACTTGACCCAAGACAGTCATTCTATTTTCTTAACCTTCTGTACAAGAAAGTCTATGGAGCAGTGAAGAAACAAAATATACCAGGAAGATGCAAACATTGACTTTACCCAGGGACTCATATATTAGTTCAATACATGCAAGCTAAAGAATAGTGTTAACAGTTTTTACCTACTTTGTTGTTACATATGTTATAAAAAAAAATTAATCACATCCCCCTTCTCACCTTCCCTAGGTTCATTCAACACCAGCTAACTGGCTGGAAAGAATGACATTAATACCAGTCTGTTTGATCTGACTCAGTGCTGCTTTCATTAGACAAACTTACTATGACGGAAACAGAGGACTTGCCTGGTTCATTGAAGTCATAGCTGTAATGCTGGCTTCAGGAATAACTGTCCTGGCATTCATCAGCCCAAGTCGGAGTTCAGAAACAGCTAGTTTACAAAAGCAATGGCCAGTTATTCAAGTAAAAGTAACTCTTCCAAGGAGTTATGTTTAGTAATACCCAAACATATTAGACAGAAGATTACAAATCTTGTACACAGGCTATAAACATGCGGGCTTTATGGGTGAAACAGTCCCTGAGTGGCATATCTCACATTATCAGGTGCATGAAACAATTTACAGGAGAAACATTTTACCTTTAATTAACTCTAATTTCTTTAATCACGTGGCTAATTAGTGGTAAAAAAAAGCATAGATTAACACCACAGTACTCATTCGTTATCTTGAAATCATTTTCCCTCTTCGGTATTTTCTGAGGAAATAGGTTTTATGTTAGCTGTTCTTTTTTTTGTGCCACATACATAAACGTGATAAATAAAGTTACCTGTTTGACTGCAAACGATCACCTTTATTCCCTTGTAAGTGTATTGTTGGGAGGAGCAGTTATGACCTCTTTCATGATCTAAATGTGGCTACCCCAAACCCACCAATGCTGAGCTGTACGAGGACCCACTTGATGTAATACACCACTGTCAGAATGACCCTCTCTCCTCAGTGCCTTAACTGACTGCCGGTTGAAGTCTGCCTGATACCTGTCTAAGCCATGGAGGTATTAGTATTGTCAGCTGCTACTTGTGGACTTGATAACTACGCAGCCAAATTTTAAATGCTCAGCAGGGCCGTGTTTGAGGTCCAGGATACTTCTAATCCTGTTGGAATAAGCAGCGTGTTAGTACAAACTGTCTGTGCAACCTTTACTGTAGGGGAGTCTGAAAAAAATGTTCTCCATTTATTAAGTCCACTCTTCACTTCTTCCGTTGACTTTTATAGAAAACCAGGGATCATTTTGTAGAAAATCATATCATACACAAATTCTGTGGTATTTGCCTTTTGCTACATTTTAATAAGAATTATCCCTGTATCAATTGCACCATATCTTGTTTCTTCCAGAATAACTTAAAACTCCTGTAAACAATACTTAATTTGATATCAGAGACTGTGCTGTAACCTCTTTTGGGGGTGCTAAAACTAAGTGAATACTACCTGTTTTCTGGAAAAAACATGGAATATATGATATATGCCAATTTTAATTTTCTAGCCAAATCACCCTTAAATAGTCATTAATTTCTTCAGCCTTAAATTATTAAGCAAGTTTCTCAAAAACAAAATGTACTTAATATGATTACTTGGAATAACTTTATATGTACCGCAGTTTAATACTGTTACCCTTAAAATGACAATCTGTATTATAAGTATGATCTGCCCAGCTTTCTTTAATGATACCACTATCGTTAATTTATTTTTTTTTAATTATTCTGTTGTGACTAGATCTGTAGAGATAAGCAGTCACAAAAATCCTTCTCACCTTTGCCAGTAACTATAAGAGAGCAGAATTCCACAATTTCCATTCCTGTTTGAAGGTCTTCTGTGCTTATGTATTTGGAAAGTGATGCAAATTTAAAAGAAAAAGCAAGTCTTAATTTAAGTTCAGAAACTAAAAAACCCAAAAAAACTCCCAAAACATTTCCTAAAGCAATATCGCTGCTGGAACATTCTAGATAATTTCTGCCCAAATAAGATCTAAATGTTGGAAAGGAGTTAGTAAGTTTTCAGCCTTGGCATTTAGTTCTGGAAACTATAGAGGTAATTTTCATTACTTCCCTAAATGAGTTCCATGTACACAGAGAAAATTCTGAATTCAGTTTCTATTCTTCTGAGACTCATCCTTGCACTTTAAAATTCCATATTTCCCACACCACTGCCTGGAAAAGTCACATCATTCTGTGTCAGGCAATCACTGAAATAACCTAAGGCCATACTAACAGAGCTTTGAAGATTTAAAGTGTAACATTGAAGTTGATGTAAATGGAAGAGGGGAGACAGTTTAGCACATGGACTACTGTCATGCTGAACCTTTGAAAAAATTGTTGTATGTATGGTAGAAGTGTGGCTAATGCGCTGAGAAAAGCTCCTGTTCCAGGAGCACAGCAAGAGTTACCCAATGTGAGTTTCCAGATACCTACATCTAAATCAGCATTGGAAAGTTCCTCTGCCTCCTTTCTCCTGCATGAAGCACAATTATATATTTTGTTTGAGGTATACCATTGTACATTTTTATACTGTAGCCATTGCCATGTAGAAGAAATGTCATCCTGTGATTCTGAAATGTGTCTGTGCAGAATGACGTTGCAAAATTTAGAGAAGATAATTAAAATAAAATAAAGGACAACAACAACAAATAAACCAGACACGTGGCAGATATCAGTAGTTGTTTGGGATATTTTTTGGTGGTTTTCCAGTCTTGCTCAGAATAGTTAGACACCAAAAATCACAGGTTCACATAAGCTGACCATCCTAAGCAGTGATTTGCCATAACGGATTATCACATGCTATATAGAGAGGGAGAAGGAGGTATTTATTACACCTGCAGAAACATTCTGCCAACAATAGCATGTGTGGATCCAGGTTTGATCTGGCCACTCATATTTCTTCAGTGCCTTAAAAATTCGTATTCTGTGAATGGCACTCAGTCTGTGAAAGAACCTTTTGTATCAGCAGCCAAATAAATGTTCTGATAAGTGATCTGAGAATTCCTTGTGGGCAGAATTGCTGGGACTGGAAGATGTTTTTGTTCACACTCTGGGGAAATGCTATAGCACCTGAAGTGGATTCCAGGATGTGAAGGTTGACTGTATGTGGGCAATCCCATGCGGGGCTTGATACTAAATTATTTGCATGCACAAATTCCCTGTGAATTTGAACACAGGACTCATAAAAAATTTAAGTTTCTGCCACAAAAAAGAAAAATTGCCCTTTAAAATTTATAATAGTCCTGTTGCCAATGTCATAACCTTGTGATCAAGTCAACATAAAATCAGCAAATATGGTGGTGATCAGTACTGAAATGTAAGCTCTTCTTATGGATCACACCCTTTCTGCTTTTCAGTTCTCTCTGCACCATGAGCATAGTTTATTTACAAAATACCAGTGTTCCCATATATTCCTTTTTGAGTTTATGGGCAAATGATACTTTGACGTTTTTGTCTTTAGCATTTCTTTTCCCTTTCTGGTCAACAATAGCACAAAACTGCCTTAGAAGATAATTTTATTGCTTTCTTTCTGAATGGCAGTAAAAATAATCAAAATGTAGTTGACTCACCTGTAAGGCACATCAGCAGCTATAGAGGGTCACCCTAACCCAAACGCAGCTTACAACAAATCATTTCAGTGCAAAAAGGAGCAATGAATAATGGCATGAAGGTCATTAACATTATCGTAATTTCAAATGTTAATACACTTTTCCAGTTTCGTTTATGGAGCTATAGAACAGCATGTCATGATTCTGCTGAAATGCTACAACTTTAAAGACAAAGAACTAAGGACAAGGAACCTGATTCTGTTAGATACTGAAGTCATTCAGCCCACCGGTTGTTGTGGATGCTGAGCACCTTTCCAAGGGATGCCTAGTGCTTGATAGGATCAGTCCATAGCAGCACTGCTGCAGTAAGCTCTTGGAGTTTCTGTCATATAGGCAATAGAAAAATGTGATAAAGTGTGTTTAGATGAAATATAGCAACCTAGTCAGCTGTTAATACTGGCAGTGGTGAGTCAATTTGAACTCATAGCTGAAAGGATTCCAGCACTAAAATTGAAAAAGTTTTGGATCGATATAGGTAAATAAGAACACAGTAGACTTACAGAGGAACAGACCTTCCAGTTTTAAGTCTATGAAAAGTAAAGGAATTGGAATGTCAAGATTACTCTGTTTAGTTGGCCCTGCAAAGTCTTCCAGTGTTCTAAAAACTATTTGTCCTCTTTAGGCGAGATGTGCAAAACGGCATTGGCTAGCATTTTTATTTTCATTATATTTGTTTTCTTTATGCTTGACTGCTCTATACAATGCCATTCCCTATAATACTGAGCAATCTAGCTTGCAATTTTAAAAGCATCATTCACAATAAATAAATGTATCTGTCAGATCTCAGAGAGAAACACAAATGTGCCGTGTTTTCTATGAGAGAAAAGTACAATTGAAAAACTCCCCAAAGTAATTTTCTCCCAGGTCCATCATATACTCTTATTTAATAGGCTTTTTGACCCAGATGGCTATAGTTAGGCCTTGGATTTTTGTATTAGAAATTCTGCATAGCATATATAGGGAACAAATTTACTAGAACAATGGTATGAACTTTGTATCAAAAACATAGCATATCTGATTTTCACATGATATTTCTTTTCTTTCTAACTTTACTTCCAAATCTCCTTGACCCAAATATGCCGAGCATGCGCCCAAGAGTAACCAGCTGCCAAGTGCCTAATGTATACATGCCTGTATATCACCTGAGCCCTTCTTTCTGCTGGCAAACACTTGTAAAAAGAAAAACAAATAAACATCCTAATTTTGGGTCCACGGTATATTAGATCCAGAATAAAGTAGAATTCAAGATGATAACAATACTTTCTTCCTTTAAATATGAATTCAAAGCAAACACTGAGTTAAGGATCACCTGGAAGAGAAAACAACAACAAAAACAACAAGACATGAACACTGTAGTTCCCCCTGTACTGCTGAATATAGATGGAGTTCTTCTCAGTTTTAATTGAGATGTGTTCTTTGTTTCAGCACCAATAGCAATGACACAGTCTTCCGTATGTACTCGTTCAGGGAACTTCCACCTCTCTGCTGCCCTGAGCAAAGAGACGTTGGACCCATGAAATAGTAAAGGGATTTGACATCCTAAATCTTTTAGTCACATTAGGAACTGCAAGGTTTCCAGGAATCCATCACCATGACCTTAATCCTTACTGAGAATCTGACAAGACCCACCGAAAGGAACCACTATTGTGGTACTTTTTGTACACTTTGTGTCCTCTCCCATTATCTAAGTGGTCTGGCACTGAAGTGACTGAACAAGTATCAAGAGAATTATTCTCACAGGTATGATAAGTACTGCTACTTCTCTTTTGCAGTTGAGGATCTGAATGACAGGCAGAGATAGCCATAAAGCAGTGAAACACTTAAATATATGCTAACCTTCACACATCTGAGAAGCCTGGTTTGCAAAAATGAAAGCCAAGAATACATTTGAGAATGATGATGGTAAACGAATGAATGATGGTAAAATGTTTTAACCGCAGGTTCCCCTTCTGCAAATATGTAGAAAGCTCCTTATAAGACCAAATCTTTACAATAAAACTGTTAAAATCCATTGAATTTCTTGTCTGACAGTTGTTTTATAACCTAGAGACAGAATTTGATTGATAGCTGAAACAAAATCTAAAGTTATCTGGCAAAGAAAGATGAGGAAAATTCCATTATATAAAGTAATGCCCTTCTGTTGGCCATTTTTCTGTTACAGGTATTATTGTCTCACTTTCCAGTGATGGGAAAAACATATACGTCTTGCTATATGTGTCAGATATAAGGACTTCTTTGATATCACTTTATCTCACTTTTTATAAAAAAATTAAATTCTGCAGAAGAAAAAAAAATTCTCTTTTATTTTGAATAAACATCATAGTAAAGGTAAAATGCACAAGGATTAAAACAGACTTGAAAAGTTACTTTTAACAGTATTTCATTGTAAGCAATCTAAGGGGTTTTGGATAAGGAACGAAGAGCAGATTTCAGTTTGGGTTAAGATGACTATATTTTCCCCTCCTGACCACATTACATGCCAACAAAAGATAAATGTTTCAGGGGTAATCATTATTTTAAAAATCTTTATTCAAAACTGTTTAGCCGAAGATCATTTTGCTTTTAGCAATCAATGTCTCAATCCCTTCAAGATATGCTGAAAAATACTGATGAGCTTTCATAGATGTCAAAAGGTTACAAGTCACTTGGACATCAAAATTCAATTGGTAAGCCAACATTTCAGTATATTCGTAATAAAATATGTTTTATATACATTCAAACATGAAACTTGAACCACAGATGGTCTGCGTAACAAATCTTTTCCTTAAATGTCCTGGTTTGAGGTAAAACAGAACCAATTTTCTATTCAGTAATTTTATTTTTTAGCTCAGCCTCTTTTAACTAATGAAGCTCTCTGAAATTAACAGCATATCGTAGAGAGTTTCATGAACCTTACCCTAAACAAAAGTCCTCACATTCAGGGAATAGCTTAGCTTTATAATTGATTGCGGTTAGAAATATTAAGAAAGAGAACAGATTCTGTGGCTTTTCATCAGAAAAAAAACACTAGAGAATCAACTACAGCAGACTATTTCCTTCCAAGATTAAAAATGTGTTGACACTAAGAAATAATAAATGAATGAGTTGTATGTATCTATGTCATCTTGTTACTCCTCGTATAGTATCTCCAATCTTTCCTGTGTTCTTGCTTGTCATATTGCATCTCTCTCTGTGCTTTGAGAGGACCAAATTTCCTTATATTCCCAGGTATGCACGCCATGGGAAAGTTTTGAGAAAGTTTGTAGTTTGGTGACCTATTTTCCACGTACCTTTTCCTACTGATGATTTGTCAACACAGTGTGAAAACCAAGGGTCAGAACTTGCAGTGAATATATCTTGTTCTTTGCTGTTTAAGTTTAACCAAAGGTATCAAATTAACAGTAACTGGAAAGAAGAATACTGAATAAAAAGAGTTCAAGTGAATTTCATATGTGACTGCTATGAAAGTCAGGGCTTTATTTATTTTTCTTACTTTGGGACATTTTTATAAAAAGAAACTACTTAACAGAAAAAAAAAAGAACCCACAGAACCAAACCCTTAAAAATTCACAGCAACCTGATCTATAATGTGTTTTCTTTTGCTGAAGAACATTACAAGTTAAATTATGAAATATAATAAGCTGTGTTTAAAGAGGGACTGTTAAATGTAGTAGTTTTATGACAAAAATGAGACCTATAGAAAGAAATTTTGCTTTGCACTTACTTTTTTTTCCTTGTATTTATTTACTCTGCAGTAACAGAAATTTAATAACATTACCTCTCTTCCTTTTACATACTGATCACTTGACGTGATATAGATATAAAAAGTCAAAATAGTCTTCACCTGTGATGAAGTAATCTGAGAGTCCTGTGGATTCTTAGCTATTAGTAGCACAGTCTGAGTTTCCAAAGATGATGCTGTTGGAAATCTCTATTGCCCTAGAAACAGTGTGTTTCTGTTGCTGTTGTCAGGCCTTGCCATAACACATCCTGGGCTGCATCAAAAGACGAATGACTGAAAGCAAGTCGACGGAGGTGATTCTACCCCTCCACTCTGGTGAGACCCCACCTGGAGTACTGTTTGCACCTCTGGAGTCCTCAGCACAAGAAGGACATGGACCTGTTGGAACGGGTCCAGAGGAGGGCCATGAAGATGATCAGAGGGCTGGAGCACCTCTGCTGTGAAGACAGGCTGAGAGAGCTGGCATTGTTCAGCCTGGAGAAGAGAAAGCTCCTGGGAGACCTTATAGCAACCTTCCAGTACCTAAAGGGGGCTTACAGAAAATGAGGAGAGGGATTCTTTATGAGGGAGCGTAGTGATAGGATGAGGGTTTTAAACTGAAAGAGGGGAGATTTAGATTAGGTATTAGGAAGAAATTATTTACTGTGAGGGTGGTGAAGCACTGTTAACAGTTGCCCAGAGAAGTTGTCGATGCCCCATCCCTGGAATGGGGATATTCCCTCTGTGCTGTTTATTGGGAATGGTCCTTGGCCTGAACTATCTCCTGAAAAAGGTGGGGAAAATGCCATAATTTCGTGATATATGAATTTCCAATTGTTTCTGACTGCACTGCAGAGCCCAGTCGTTCGTCCTAGTCCTGCTTAGCCACTCCAACACACATACAATAGTGTTTTTCTTCGTGTATGTTATGCTGAACCCCTTCAGGAAAAAAACCCACCAAACCTGAAACAGATGAAAAAACCCGAACAAACCTTACCCACATTTTTGAATGTGGCTAGAAAGATTCTTGGAAACATGACTAGTCCTCCTTTCATAAGCTGAAATAGCTGGAAGCACATGGCATCAATGGCCAAGGATTCTCTTACTCTACCTTATACCGCTTTGGATCTGCAATATGTAACAATTTTTAGGTGTTTTTAAAATTCGTCTTGGGCATGTTATGAGAAAAATATATTAATAATGAATAATGACAGAAAACCTGTTTATTTATACTGAAAAATACAGGTACAGATAGCCCCTGAAAGGCCGTAAAGTTGTGTGAAAGGTAAGGTTTGTTGGAATGTCACTGATGCAGAGAAAAACCAAAATGGCATAAACATGTTCCTACCACTGACTGAACTGGTCAATAAACTGATCTATTAGCAAACCACTGCCAAACACTGCTTCGGGAGAGACCATTTTGTCTGTGCCAGGAGCAGTCTAGCATGCATGGAGTACGGACAATGGACTAACAAGGTTTGGGAGCAGAACAGCAGGTGATTCAAACTGCCCATGTAGATGCACAAACATTTAAACATTTAGCTGTGTATCTCTTTTTTTTTTTTCCTTTTTTTTTTTTTTTTTTTAAATCTGCCACTTGACAGCTTAATTGGATGCTTCTACTTCTTGTATCCTATAACCCCTTATGATTCTTTTTGTGAATCAGCATGGAGGCAGGACTTTATCTGTCACTGCTAGTCACCATAAGGCTTTCCTCTATGCATCTGTGCAAACTGTATTCATTCAGATGCAATTTGGTTAGTGGACTCTGGAGGCTTATGCAGATACAGGATATACAGACCTGATATTTCTGGCAGAATCTAATGTTAATTCCTTTTCTTCTGTTCTCTATCGTTCCTTTGTGTCGAATGAAGCAGATGCTTATGATGTTTGTGTTGTGAGTAGGAGCTGTAGAAACTCAACTGCTCGACTTCTTGTCAATGCTTTAGTCTCTGTATACTTCCAGATGAATACATCACATTCTGGAATTCTATGGCTTCTTTTGGGTACTTGTGTATTACAACAGTCAAGTGACAGATATATCTTTTCCAGAACTATCTTTCCCCTGCAAACACTGAGACGTTCTCGCCGTGTAATAAAAATAGGGAGAAGAGAGAAAATTTTAGTTTAGTACAGTAAATGGAAAGCATAAAATAAAAAAAAATGAAATCATTGTGGTCTGAAGCTTTTTAGAAGATGCTATAAACAATGATGAACACTACAAACATATACACTGATACATAAATGTCTGACAAAGCCATCTTAAGAAGTTATTTGGACTTCACACTGACCTGCAGTAAAATGATGGCACACAATTTATGAAATATTGAAGAAGTTCAGATGTGAACAACTGAAGAGGATTAAATCCAGGGCAACAAAACAGTCAGCAAATAAAAATGAACTAGACATTCTTTCAATTTAGTGGAACACAATATATTTTTTTTTTCAAATAAAACTAAGTTTCACTCTAACTTAGTGTTTCTAGAGCATATTTTACACTGCATTCATCCTATGTGGTGTTTCATCAACTTAGGCTACCCTTATGCCCCATATGATTCTCGTTTACAGTAAATCCTGTTGTCAAGTGTAAAGAGGCATTACTGTTTAGTAAATGTAATAACCAGGTTATTTTAAATTGCCAAAATAGAATGTAAAATGAATAAACAAGAACATCTTAAAATTGCTTCATTTATAAGAGGGAGCAACCCCTTTATCAAGAAATAATGCAAAAGATAGAGCTAATAATCTTCTGTCATCATAAATTATATGAAGCATCTGCTAGTACCAAGAATCAGTGTAACAGAGATTTTCTTTCCTTATAATATTGCAAAGATACAGTTAATACCTTGAGTAACTAATAACAAAACTGTAGCCAAATATTTCTTCAGGGAAAAAAAAGGGCCTTATTTTCACACTGTTCTTGTGATTGGATTAAGGGTATCAAGAAAGGAAACAAGGCTGGCTTTAAGCCACTTCGGGGCTTCCTAGGGCTTTCCAAGAATCTATTGCCTACATAAATGTCAGCGGCTTTGGAGTATCTCTATATTCTGCTTTCTACAGTTTTGTGAGAAAAATAATGACAATCTAGATTCCTATGTCCTTGATGTAGACTGGTTTGTTACCTGCACTGAAGTTCAACCCTACAGATTTTGTGGTAGCTGACAGCTGTTGGGGATACTCTGAGTGATGTGGATGGCTAAAAAAGACCTCAGTACAACTAAGTATTAAAAATTCAATACAAAAATTATTTCATTTGTCAGACTTACGGGTTGAAAACTTAAGGTTCTTTAGTTTCTGCCTGTAAGATGCAGATTTAAGTGTCAAAATTACCTACTGACTACTAATGTTCCTCTCTGGAAGGTTTCTGTTTGATGATGAATTTTCTCGTCATGCTTTTCCTCTATGAACAGCTGTAAATTTGGCAAAGACGTATATTTACAGCCCTGAAGAGTTTATTTGGCAGCTGGCTTTTGTTTTTTACAGCTTGCTCTCTCTTAGACAGTAAATATTCCTCTGTCTTCTTTCCCTCTGTGATTCTGTATGTGACACAGATATCTATTTTGTAAATTCAAATTAATATTATGTCCACTTTGTATATATGTAGTTCTCTGTAATTGCTCTTACTGAAATTTCTGAATATTAACAGTATTATCCTTTAAAGTCTGCCAGTTGTTTTTTTCTTATACATACTCACCATGCCTTACTCTAAATGTTAAGACTAGAAATGTTGGACTATCTGATTCAGAGGAGTCCATCAGACTGTGGCCTGGAAGTCAAGTTTCAGACAAATTCCTTTCTACACCCTTCCTTCTCTCTTGCCTTGTAGTAGAAACACTAGTGAAGCAGATGGTCCAAATGCACCCAGCATACCTCAGTGAAACAGTGCAAGTGGCCTCATGAGGGGCACACCCACCCAAGATTTGCTATCACATAACCTCAGAGAACATCACAGCCACCTTCACCAAATTATGTTTCCTGCTCACGGCAAAAAACAATTCAGCAAATCTGACATCCAGTTCACAGCCTTATACCAGCATCACACAAACTTAATTGAAGAATGTTTGTTTTCTAATCTATGTTTTTGAAGATACCTACCAGTACACACAATAGGATAGGTGTCACCATATTGCCAGTTCTTTGGTTATATCTCTTTCCATCTCTCCCAAAGACTAAACAAAGAGATAATATGAATGAAATAATCTTTTTTTGATTCAACAGTGATGATTACAAAGAAAGAAAAAAAAAATCTTAGATAGTATTAAACACCATTGTGAATACAACTTCAAAATGAACAGGTGTCCTTGAAGTTACACAGTGGAAGCCATGTTCTACACCATAAAAATTGTTTTTGCACAACTGGATGCTCATTATCATGGCATATTCTGGACAGTGCATTTTCTCAGATTAGTCTCCAGTGATCCCCTTTACTTACAAAACTGATGCCATTTGCATCTGGCATGATAACTACTCCATACTGTGGCATGTAAAGACAGTTATTATTCTGTATTTATACTGATTTCGGAAAGGTAGAGTTGTGCTGTTGTATCTTGAGGCAAAAATGTATGTCTCTTGAATCGGTTTTGTAAAACTTTTCACTAAAACTAGAATGACATCGTAAGCATTAGTGCTCTGAAACATGATTTTTCGTGTCATAATTCATATACGTTTACAGTAAAATAGAGAAATAGATTCATGTAGTGAAACAGGTTTATATATTCATATTTGAGCTTGGGAGTATGAATAAAAAACAGTTTGGATCATGAAACATCCAATCCTCATGAATCTTTTGGGACAACTTCAGTGTCAGAGCTTTATTTTCCACAGGCTTTTACTAAATCAGCTAAAGAAGAGGCAAAGCGACTCATATCACAAACACAGCTACAGAGCTCCAGGTAGGAAAAGACCTGCTCCCTAGAATCCTATTCACCTGTGATTGCAGAAATATTTTGAGAGACCTGCACCTGGCACATTTATGCCGCTGGAATTCACATCAATGTATTTCAATTTCTGTTCACATTTTGCATTGTTCAGATTTTAATTAAATCAGTTTTCAGCTATTTCTAAATAATTTTTGAAAGGTGGTGTAATGACAGGTTAAATCCACTGCATAATAAGACTGAGAAATATTCTCTAGTACAATAGTATGTCCCTGATAGAGTTTAATATCCACCTCTTTCACTGGTTTATACATAGTGGTGATTGAATTTCACTCTTAACTCAGGTAACTCCAAGTTACTCAATGCAGTTGATGTAGAATCTGTTGAATCATATCCGTAAGAAATCATAATATAAATCCCAAGAGTTATATAAATATGAGAAAGCCCATTCATAGTCTCACATGAACTGGCATAAGGAAAGTCACTGTAAGGTAAGTAGTGAATTTGTATCAAATTACTGCAAAGTAACCACTTTTCTGGTTTGTTTTCTCATGGCAAATGGGAGGTACAGCAATTTACTCCCTTTGGCTGATGGGTATTCTACTGCACCTTTGCTAAGGAGTAAAATGATGCATATAGATATTCTAACAGAGTAGATTGCATGATGTAAATCCACACTTATCACACTATAACCCTGGGACAGACCTTGAAGTTAATAGAAGTGTTCCTGCTTTATTAGGTATAATTTTGATACCCAGGTTAATGTCGTTTTTCAGTCAATTAGATCCTGGTACCAGCTTTGGTGAACTTCTGACAAAGTATATATTTTCAGCAAAGTAGAACTGGCCCAATATCTTATGTTATTCATATAATGCTTTTACCTGCCTCTTCCTACCTGCCTCCCTCCCTACCAACAAGGTCACTGACACAGGCAAGGCAACGAGAAAGGGATCATGACTGCTCCAGAAACCACCTCTCAGCTATTCCGATGGAGGCAGCTGCAGGAAGTCAAACTGGCTGAGCATCAGTGTCCTTTTCAATACCAAGTTCTTTGAATGTTCCAGGTTTACCAGATATGCAGTACAATTTTTCTTATATAAAATTGTATTTAATTCTTTGGAATCGTGTTGATTTCTGACACAAATTAGTTAGCCACACATGAGGGAAAATCTACCCAGACTTAGCTAAACTTCCATTTCAGTGGCAGATATAATTCAAATTGAATTCCAAAATTTCCTTTAAATCAGGACCGAGAAGTGCAATCCTGATCTTAATGAAGTCAAAACAAAATACCTCTTGCCTTCCAGGTGGAGCCTGGGTTTCACACACGGTAGTAGTTTTGAACCAAATGTGTAAATTAAAACTTAAAATAACTTTTATCTTCTGTTTGTTTCTTTGGTACTTTTTCCTCCTGGCTTTGTTGCTTTGTGTCATTAGGGGATGACTTTGGGAACTTCTCTCATGTGTTTAAGGAAAGTTTTTCAGGGTTTTTACACATACCATAGCAATATTAGTTAACACATCATCCTTCCCCAGCCATAGAAAGGAGCAGGGAATTTGCTCTGCATTGGAATTCATTCAAATCTTTTCTAGCTAACAAGTCTTCCAGCTCCACCTACTCCCCTGTCTCCTGGCAGAGATGACAAAAATGCTGAGATCCAAACACAGAAAAATATAAGCAGAACTAAAGGGATCTCAGAGGGAAACGGAATCCTAACATATTTAGTCTAGGATTGATGTCTTGTTATATTTGAAAAGAGATCAGAAAATATAGGAATGAAAATATAAAAACAGAGCACTGTACACACATTGTAAAAATTGAAAAAGATTCAGCAATAGAACTGAGAAAATAGAACTTTTTCCCTTATATAGTCTTACAATGACTCGAGTATGATATGAAGTTAACCTCACTATGCCTGAGATAATAAAAAAAATAATTTTTTTCTGTGATACCTTTATGACTGACAAAGAATTTGAACCTCTTTTCTTTTCTTTTTTTTTTTTTCTGTTAGAAATTGTTCCCCTCATAAAGCCTGCATCTTGCCAAGAGATTTCTTTGGGCTTGGATGTTGTCAGTTTGTTTGCTTGCTTTTTTTGTTTGCTTGGTTGGTTTTTGTTTTGTTTGCTTGTTTGTTTTCAGTGTGTTATTAGTGTAGAGATTTTCTTACATATTGTCAGTTCCAGGCTACTTAAACTTATTTCCACCTTTATACAAGCATTCAGTATATAGCTGGATAAGAAATTACCAAAATTCATAACCTCCCAGAAGGAAGAAATATTTTAAATACATGTGAAAAAGCTACTATTATACATTAAAGTTTTTTTTCAATAAATATTCAGAATACTAGAATACACTACACCCAAATGAATTAATGGCAGGTGATTTGTTTCTTTTCCAATTGGTTCCTTAGCTTTATTATGCATTAAGGATATTCCATGGTAATTACTAATACAGCTTCTTTCTGTATGATTACACATTGTCTACGTCTGAGCAAGTATACATAACACATTCTGAATATTGTGAGAGCTGCCTGTTCTTATGACTCATCTGAATATGGCAGTCTGAATTCCCATAAAGTTGTTCACTGATCCGTGCTTAGCCCATGCAAATCACAGGAAGTCACAACAACATTGATGTTGCTGCATCTTCATGCCAGAATGCTCTGTTGAGCCTTGGCTTGTTTACCACTGAATTCCCTTCAAAGAGCAGACTTGAGTATATAAACAATGAAGACCTTAATATATAATTAATGTGCTTTCTAATTAAATAGTAACCAAGTACGTTGTAACATTTCAATTAAGAGTATAGAAAATAATTAATTATCATCTTAAATACTTAATGTGAGCATACCAATTAACAAAATGCCACTACTATAATTTAAAAATTGTGCTTGGCCCAATTTCAAACTAGCTATAAATTTTTAGTGGTAAATTTTATGGTTTTTTTCAAGGCAGGGCTTTTTTTTTTTTTTTTTTTTCCAGGACAGGGACGTGTTAAGTTTATCAATATAGATACAGTCTTTTGAGTCTAACTAATTTCATACACAGTAAACCAGTATAATTTAAACAGCTATAATAATTTTACTTTAAAAAAAACCCACCAACTATTATTTTTATCATAAAACTTATTTGGAAGTGAATGGTGCAAAATTCCCTTGTTAGTTATTATTTCAATGATATTTACTGTTTGTAAAAAGTGGTATGCTTTAGGTATATGATCAATGCATTTCATTTCCTCTGCCTAACAAGAGGTAAAATGGTATTAAAGTCCCTGGAACTAAAGTATCAGTTCCAGACGGATTTTAGCCTTTGAAGGAATCTTTTGAGTCTCAGCTTTAAACATTGCATGTCACTGGAGACAACTCAAAGCCACAACAATTTAGCAGGAGCAGGGCGGAAGACACATTATAATATTTGGATTTCTTCAAGAGGTGTTACTTGAAATTCATTGCTGCCTTTTTTCTTCTTTTTTTAGTGTTAGCAGTGAGGTATTCCAATGCCCCAAAATGAGTAATAACAGCAGTTCAACTCACACTCTGCATAAAGACCTACACAGAAAGGTAGGATGGGTAGCAGTGTTTGCAGTCACCGTCTGTCTCTATGAAAATAAGCTTGGCATTTTCCACTCATTGCATTCAAAGGTAATAAACATTTCCTGCAATGCAATATAGAATTGGTAAAGTTTAGAGATGGGTAGATTCTTTGGATCATTGTGGTGATAGTGTTGATTGAAAAATAGAGTCTGGAAGCACATTTTAAGAATCACCACAACGCTGCCATTGGTGTCTAAAATAAGAATAGAATGCCATATTTAGGCACTCCACTGGAAGGCAGCTTGACTATTACTTGTCCCATTTCCTTATATTTAGAGAAAGTCAATGGAAGCCCGAGTTTTGTGAGCTCTGTAATGTCTAGAAAACATGTGTTTGAAGCTTCTATGCAAGATTCCTCCAAAAGAGTCTAGCCTGAAGTTTTTAATCCTGAATGGAAAGAATGCAACAGAAAAGAATAAAAAAAATTGTTGGGTACTCATCTTGTGAAGTTCTGAAACTACAAAGTTTGGAGAGTTGTGTGATCATCCACCACTTAAATGGATCTCTGAAATGTAATGCAAAAAAGTTATTGAAAGCAAAACATAGGTTAGCCCTTCACTTATTCTGTAAAACAGTTTATTACTTGCTTATTTCTGTAAATATAATATAGACAGATTGTTTATCTTGAGGATTGTCATGCACTATTTCAAGGCATAAAGTCTAACAGTATTAATTATAAATGCCACCTTAAATTAATAATAGGCCTAACAATAATGGTAAACAAACCAAGTATTTAATATACTTCTGTATTTCAATGGAGCATAATGCATCGGTACATAGGTTACTGCCTTTTATAGTTATTTAACATTGACCAAGGTTATATACGTTATAACTGTTATGAAACTAATGTAATTATATCATAGTTTTAGCGCAACCACAGTACCTATGTTTAGAGGATAATTTAAATGACAGTTCATTTGCACATTATGAATACTCTAGCCCTCCTTTTGTGTCATTCTAATTTACCGCAGAAAAGCCTTCATGTGTAAGAAGTATTCAAATGCACATGGGATTTCTTTTCATATCATATATGTCTTATTTTCCAGTGCTTAATACTGAACTGTGTAGCACGAAACATTACCCATTATGCTTGGTTTCCTGTACAAGGTTCCCTTTAACTTTTCACTGCATGACTGGTTGGAATGTGCAAATTATAACTTGCAGCAGAGTATTCTGAGGGAATAATATTTGCCTTAGGAGTAGTGTGGTCACATTTTATTTTCAAGGCAGAATGCAACACTGAACTACCTGCCCCGACAGAGTTCATTCATTACCAGGAGCTATGCTATGGTAGAGGTCAGAGCAGTAGCAATTCCCCATTTTACAAAGAGGCGGCACAGTTCTTTAACGACACTTAAACAAAGTGCTGAAATTCTATTCTCAGGGTTTATGTTCTTTATCTTCAGGGAAAATTAATATGTTTAACATCTAAAGATAGGAATTCATATTCATCTAGTTACTTGAAGACATAAACCAAGGTCCAATTAATCAACTTGAAAAGTTCCATACAGAAAAATTGTTCTTTATCTGTCCACTGCTTGATTTTTGTGTCTTCCTGTCAAGTATCTCTTGTATACTTCTGTCAGAGATCAGTTATTGAGACAAGTAGATGGATCAGTGGCCCTTCACACTGTAATGTTTGTAATAATTTAAGGGTATGATTCCTTTCATGTAATGTTAATGATTACAGTTAGGTGTCAAGCTAATCATCTAGGTTCCCTCTGCAGTCCCTGAAGCTAAGACCCTCTGAAGGCAAATTACAAACTCCCAAAAGGCAATTCATCACCACTGCCTTTGATATCTGTTCTGGGATAGACAGAAACACCCTCTGGAAGAATGTGTCTCTTCATTGTCTACACAGAAAGCTAAGACATTTCATTTTTGATGGCCAAATTTACATAAAAGCAATCTCGGGCTTAATCAATTACTTAATATAAATCTATCACTTGAAGAAGGAAGTACTTTAGAGTAATGAATACAACAAGTTTTCATAAGGACATTGAGTACAAACAAGACCCAGCAGGTCTGAGATCCTTCTCAGTTCTCACATGTATGAAATCTGTGTTGCATAGAAGTCAGTAATATCTCTTGTCCAGATTTTTAACTTATATTGGGTATCTGCAATGCAGACAGGTACATTGTGGAATTTTTAAAAAATAGATTTAGTCATATTAAAAACCCAAAGAAAACATATTTATGTCTTCAGGCTCATAAATATCCTTATATAGTGATCCTTAGATGAACAAAAATATTAGGAAAAAAACAGCTTCTACACTATCGCTGAAATAGTTTGCTTGAAAATGGTCTGAAAGAATACTAATCTGTCTTCCTATGTGTCCATGGGTCTTTGGATTCCCTACAATAACGGGAACAGTGAACATCTGGAAGTCATTTACTAAGAGAATTTGAGGACTTTATCATTATCAATTCATTCAGCATTCATTGCAAAGTCACTAATAAATCTCTTTAGTGTTCTTAGGGATCTCACTTAACATTCAATTGTTCTTATGGATCTAGCTTGCCGTTCAATCGCAGTACATTTCTGCTCAGATTTGTTTCTAGATAACAAATTCATTTGCCACTTTGGGGTTTCTTATTTTCTTTGCCTTTTTATTTGGTTTGGGGACTTTCTTGAATTTTAGAGTTGTTCTTGTGCTGCTGCTTTTTTAAACTGAGCAGTTCCCACAGAGACTCTAGTCTTTACACCAAACACATTGTTAATAATCTTTTAACATAACCTTTTAAAGGATGCCATGTAGCTTTCTCTCTTCTTCGCCACTTTTTCACAAAATTGGAAAAGAACATGAAGGCAGAAGGTTAGTTTCCAACTCAAGAGAAGCAGCATGATTTTTTTTTTCTTTAACACCACTGCCAGAAGTAATTATAAGTATGTTTAATTCTTAGGAGTTTAGCACTTTCAACTGTTAGTTTCTCTGCAAAGTTTAAACTCACAGAAGAAAAAAACCCAATGAATAACATTTTACAGGCTCCCTAAAACTTGGCATATACTACACATTTTATGCTGTCAGGAAGTTCCTCTAAAATATTTAATTTCAGAATTTTCCTTCATAGGAGATGGAACAGTCTTGGAAAAAAATAAAAACAACTATATTTTTTTTACTTTCTGTGTGCTGAGAACACAGGAGATTTAAGGCCCTGTTTCAAAATTGTTACAGTTCATCTTTTTTTTATTTACGTACTGCATTTCATATACATAGTTCACACTCTGCAAATTCTTTTGTATATGAACAATCTATTTCTCTGATCTTAGCACTCCTGCTGGAAGCTGTGTAATGGGACCAGTTGTGTTATATTGCCATATGGAAAAGAATTGGGGAAAGGACAGTGTAGGCAGAGAGGACAGACGAGGTTCTTTTCTCTCCTTCAGCCTCTGAACCCAGTTTCTAGTTGGCTCTCATTACAAAAATACTAAGTTCTAAGCTAGTTTTTGTCTCATTTCTTGTAAGTCGCTCACTTTTGTGTCTACAAAACTGTAATTGCTTCTACCCTTATGCCCACTGCAAGCCCATACCTCCTGCATTAGCATATGGCCACTCTCCTACCCATTCTAGTGGATGTTCCAGATAACCTTACGGGTGTTTTTTTGATAGACTATGATTTTAAAACGTAATGTAGTGTCCATTTTATTTTTAATTCCAAGTTACTTAAAAATAAAACTTTATCCACTATGGTGAAGTAACTTGGGTGTCATAAATTGAAAAACTTGACATTCTGCAGAATATTAAGTACCTCATTATTCAGCAGTGCATGGCACTACCTTTGCAAAACACATCCAGTATCATGAAGCCTTATATGTTCCTATGGAGAATCTGCAGCAGACTGTCACTGAAATGATAAGACAGTTTAGCAGCAGTAACAAAGGCTTTATAAATAAGCTTTTTAAAAATGTAATCAGGAAGTATTTCAAGAAAGATATTTTTTTTAATCCACTGTAGAATGAGGCTATGTACTGAAATGTTAGTAATGTGGCTATTTATTGCTGTAGATATACTATTAATTTGTGTATATTATGTGTGAAAATACACTAAAAAATACTGAAAGTGAAAATAGTGTATCATTTGTCTTTACAACTGTCAGACAAAATTCCGGCATAACCATTGTCTCAGGCAACAACAGCAACAACAAAACATTTTAAAAAAACCCATGCTATGTGTGTCAATCACAACAATGGTTGTGGCTTATTGCCACAAGAGGGAGTGAATCCCAAAGACAATGATCCTATGATCTTCCTTTGATAGCCCAACTTCCAGGAAACCAACTGGAGGGACTGAGAGCCAAAGTATTCAAGCTGGTCATAATAGCACATATTAGAAAAGATAAATGACATCTGAGATAGTCTGGTCAATGCCACTGAGGGGTTTTATATGGTCTACAACACCTACAGTTGCATTAGAAACGAAATTGGATGATAGCTTTTTTTGTTACCAGCTTCCCCTGCTGAAGTGCTCTGAAAAGTTATTACAACAAGGCCTGAAAATGATTCTCTACAGTGAATTATTCAACCACTAAATCCAAAAAATAAGTGGACTGTCAGATTTGTAAAAGACCCTCTACAGTGAAGAGCGGACTGCAACTATCCAATTATCTGCTCCCTTGGTTACCTAACTGATCTATGAAATCAAATTAAACACCAATCTGCAGACTTAATATTAATATTTCAGTGCTAAAGGACCTGGACCAAATTTACTGAAACAATGAGGAATACCTAAGTCCTCTTGTGGTTTCCAAATGGAAGTTAGGCAATCTTGAGTGGTTAAAATCTAGAATTAGTTATTCTGTTTTCTACAATTGACCGTTAATAACCTGTATTCTCACTTTATTTACTAAAATCACAACTCTATTCACTCTATCCCATCTGCAGCAATAAGCAAGCAATGGAGCATACCAAAGAGGATAGTTAACAGTCCTGTTTATTTTTGTACAAGCTGTTATGGGTTTCCTTTTCTTGTTGTTGTTTGTTTTGCTTTTGTTTTTGGTTTTTCCTTGCCTTAAATTAGTCAGATATTTGCAGGGACCAGATACTGTAGTGATGAGGAAACTGAGAACTATTCTGTCCTCTCTTCACCGACTTTCTTTTCTCTCTGTTCCCTTCTTCTACCTATTTTTCCTTATGTGTGTTCTGCCAAGAAAAAACTGCTAAGCATTTTCAGCAGCAACTAGAATCAAGCTGAAATCCTTAGGCATTCTCTGTTATTCCAGCTTTACAGGAACATCACGGAACAATACTTTTCCCTTGAGGACGTTTTTACTCGAAAGGGAAAAGGGAAAAGGGAAAACGGAAAATGGAAAAGACTGATTTAAGAAAATATATGACTAAGCATCTCTCTCTTTATGTGTATAGTCATTTCCAGTGTGTCTTTTCTCAATATTTCCCTACTAGTGAGGGAGGTTGTAAAATATCCCTTCCAACTCTCTCTTATTCCCTCTTCTTGTCAGAATGTGGCACTCACAGGTTGAGGTTATTACGCTGAAAGGAATTAGTATTTTTGTTCTTCCGATTATCTGAGATCTCAGCACCCCTCTTCTTTAAGGAGAGGAGACTGGAGACAGTCTTCAATTATGCTGTCAGTATGCAGTCTCCAACTGCTGCTACATCACTGCTTATGCCAAGACTAGACCTCAGTCACCACCACTTCAGCTAACTACAATCATTTAAGCTGTGTGAGCAACAGTGAACACATGCAATGGAAAGAATGATGTATTCTAGATTTAGCTAGATGAAGGAATTTTTCTACCACATTCTCGGCCCTTTAGGGTACCTCTGTGGGGAGTCTGTCAGTGATGAAGATGATAGATTGTTGCCCAGAAGCTCTCCTATACCCATTTGAGCTAGATGTACCTGGAGAACTGCTGTCATATTCAGGGTAGAAATCAGCTTCAACGTTAGATACCTAAATTTGGGTGGCTGCATATATATTATGGACACAGATGTCCATGTATGGTTTTCTTCTGCTATTAGAATGGCACAGGGTATTTGAGACATTTACAAAAGTCTGGTAGATAAAACATGTAATCTATGAGAGCCTCATGCCCTTCTGCAGAAGCATAGAGGCTAAGCATTCTCCAGCCTTTGAACATTATGAGATTCTAGCATATAGCACCTGTCAGCACCTCTCTAAAGGCATCCAAATCTAGGTATGTTAGTTTTAAACTGAACTTCAGACTCGACATCTGGCAGGAAATTGGGATCCTGTTAGACATGAACTATGCTGCACTTAGTACAAGAGAGGCATACTTGGCTTCTTATGGGGTGTATTCTATGCTGAACATCTGAAAAATGCCCTGAGATGCAGATCATATAGGTCAAATTGTAATATTTAGCAAATCCTGTACATACTTATTTGTAGGACTCTTCCTAGCATATCCATTTTCAGCATTGTACCATTTCCCTGCCATCTGTGATGACAAAATTTGGTCTAGGTCTTAAAAACTTTTGAACTAGAAACAGAAAATTTAGCTATTATTGAGTACTGGCAGCACAGTTCTGGGCCTTTGGACTTTTTTGTCTTAAACACAGAAATAATATATACCAGACATCATAAGTACTTAGTCTGCTTCTTATTTAATTCAGTTTCATCATTAAATTGTGAAAGGCGATTGCTTAAGGTTTTGGATGGTGCTGGAGTCCTTGCAATTGGTATTTGGTCCTTCTAATAAATAAGAATTCATGAAGTTTTTTCAACCCCCATACCATCTTGCTTCTATCTGAGACCTGCTACCAAATACACACAACTGAAGTTTAAACATCTGAGCTCTTCATTTAGAAGATATTAAGTTCAGTTCTACAGCTTGTTAGTCACACAGATTAATGACAGTACTTGTAGAGATCATTTGTTACTAAAATATAAACTTTAATCAAAATAATCAAAACCTTTGCACAAGACATAGTGTATGTCGGCAGATAACGCCTATCTGCTGAAAACAATATTGCTTATGAGATCAGTTTTGACAAATCTATTCCTTTGGATATTTTAATTGCAAAAATGTCTTGTTGGTTTGAAAACAAAAATAGTATTTGTTTTCTGTTTTAATATGTTTTTTCCAAGAAGTCAAATAATTAAACTGATTTTTTAAAATGAAAGGTTTAATTAAAAAAACATAAAAATATTTTTAACATATTGAATGACCAAATGGCTTTACTTTGCATGGACAGTTGTTGAGCATTTTTTTTTCTTAAAAATTTGGATGTTTGGCCTCATTTAGGATTAGGGGAAAAAAATAATTTCTGAGTATTTTTCCAAAAGGGCAAAGACTTTTTTCCCAAGTCTAATAACGGCATTTATGAAAAAGTTTTCCAAGGGCACACTAATGACATAATGACTGTTGTTGCTGAGAAAGAGGTAGAAAGGAGGTAGAAATGGATGACAAATCCCCATGGATTCCACTGCTCTGTTATCCCAGCAACTGTGGTATCTTAAATATACAGCTCAATTTACTGGGATGCTGATCTCCATCGAAACATTCTTTAAGAAGTAAAACAAGCAAATAAATATGACCTGGACTGTTTACAGAAATAAGCTTTCACAAGCTCTTTGTTGAAGGTAGATTTGTGTTCTGTTCTGCACAGTTGTTGCAAGGAAGAATATGCTTCCAATTGTGATACTAAAATATGATTTATTTGATTTTAAACCTTAAATTTCTAGTCTATACAATAATCATACCTACAAGTGAACCACCTACACTGGGGTTTTGTTTTGATTTGTTGTGTTTTGTTTTGTTTAGAAATGCCCATTTTGCTGTGATGTTTATTTGGAAATTAGTATATTAAGAACTGCATGAGTGAAATAGCCAATGGCACAAAGACACAGTCATTACTCAGTTCAATTATCACTTTAACTGTGCGTGCCCATATAATATGAAGAGTATACACATTTAATCACAGTTCCATTCCCCTGTTGCTTACCTGTTCTGATCTGTTGTCCCTAATAGCCAGGTTTTTCTGCAATGAGGCCATGGATTGCATGTCTCTGGGAAGGGAACATATTTTTGTGTATGACTTCATAATACATAGCAGAAACGTAACAGGACTGTTGAAGTAATCTTGCTGTGGATAAACTTGCCTTTCCTCTGACCCAAATAATATTCTTTGAAAGATACAGATTTTCCCTATGATTTTAAGGAAAAAATTCCCATCTTTTTCTGCTGCTATATTATTCTTCTGAATTTTTAACCTGATGTCAAGATAGCTGGTTGTCTAACCCTTGAAGACAGAACCTCCAGAGTAACAGACTACGTTTTTTCTTCCTTTTCCATTCTACTTGGTTACTGCAAATTACTGTTACTTCACATCACCTTCTTTATTTGAGAGTATTTCTAGTTCTAATTGATTGATTATTCTGGAATCACAGAATCACAGTATCACAGAATTATAGGGGTTGGAAGGGACCTTTGGAGATCATATAGTCCAACTCCCCTACCAAAGCAGGTTCACCTAGAGTAGGCTGGATGGGAACATATCCAGGCAGGTTATGAATACCTCCAGAGGAGGAGACTCAACAGCCTCTCTGGGCAGTCTGTTCCAGTGCTCTGGCACCCTCAAAGTAAAAAAAGTTTTTCCTTATGTTGAGGTGGAATTTCCTGTGCTCCAGTTTGTGTCCATTACCTCTTGTCCTGTCACCAGGCACCACTGAAAAGAATCTGGCTCCATCCTCCTGGGAGAAGATCTTTGAAGAGGCCAAAGTCAACTCTCCTAAAGTTCAGGACTGTAATTTTACTTTTTGTCCTTCTTCTTCCACACAGGATCCTGAACTCCACCATCTCATGGTTACTGCAGCCAAGGCTACCCTTGACCTTCCCATCCCCAATTTCTTTGTTTATTAGCACAAGGTCCAGCAGAGCACCTCTCCTCGTTCGTTCCTCCACCACCTGTGTCAAGAAGTTATCATCAATACCCTGCAGAAACATCCTGAATTGTGCATGCCTGGCTGTGTTGTCTTTCCAGCAAATATAAGGGTAGTTGAAGTCACCCATGAGAACCACGGCCTGTGATTGTGAGGCTATCTACAGCTTTTTGTAGAAGGCCTCATCAACTTCCTCTTCCTAATCCAATGGTGTATAGTAAACACCCACAAGCTGGACCTGGACAAGCTAGAGAGGTGGGCCCATGCAAACCTCATGAAGTTCAACAAGGCCAAGTGCAAGGTCCTGAACTTGGGTCGGGAGCATCCTCATTATCACTATAGGCTGGGGGATGATGTGATAGAGAACAGCCCTGCGGAAAAGGACTTGGAGGTACTGGTAAATGAAAAGCTGGACATGAGCCAACAATGTGCACTTGTAGCCCAGAAGGTCAATAGCATCCTGGGCTGCATCAAAAGAACCGTGGCCAGCAGATTGAGAGAGGTGATTCTCCCCCTCTGCTCTGCTCTCGTGAGACCCCACCTGGAGTACTGCATCCAGCTCTGGAGTACTCAGCGTAAGAAGGACATGGACCTGTTGGAGTGAGTCCAGAGGAGGGCCACAAAGATGATCAAAGAGCTGGAGCACCTCTCCTATGAGGACAGGCTGAGAAAGTTGTGGTTGTTCAGCCTGGAGAAGAGAAGGCTCCGGGGAGACCTCATAGCGGCCTTCCAGTACCTGAAGGGGGCCTATAAGAAAGCTGGAGAGGGGCTGTTTGCAAGGGCATGTAGTGATAGGATGAGGGGAAATGGTTTTAAACTAGAGCAGGGTAGGTTTAGATTAGACATTAGGATGAAGTTCTTTACAATGAGGGTGGCGAGACACTGGCACAGGTTGCCCAGAGAGGTGGTGGAGGCCCCATCCCTGGAGACATTCAAGGCCGGGCTTGATGAGGCTCTGAGCAACCTGATCTAGTTGACCTTTAAAGGTCCCTTCCAACCCAACACATGCTATGATTCTATGATTCTAATAGCGTCTCCCATATTGGCCTGTCCCTTAATTCTCAATCCGTCCCTTAATCTCTCAACATGTTCTTCATCCACCCATAGACAGAACCCACTGCATTCCATTTCCTTTCTCACATAGAGAACAACTCCACCACCAGTGGTCTCCCCTGATTTTTATTATGTGTCTTCTCACACCTTGTGAACAATAAATTGTAAACAGAATCATATACCTTTGAATATGTGTTTTTACATTATTTACTGTCAGTGGGAACATGTCTGTGGTAAACCTCCACATGTAGCTCTTATGCACAGAGTTTCTGTCAAAGCAAAGTGCAATGCCTGCAGCAGCACAGTACTAAAGTGTGCCCTAAAATTCTCTGACTTGTTTAGTTTTTCTGTTTTTCTTGCCCTGTATTATGAATAAACACACACACAGCTAAGAAAATCTTGAGGTATATTTGGTCCTGCAACATTATATAAAAAGATGAAGAATGCATTATTTCTTAAATATCTGAACTATGGTGATTCTGGGTTTGTGTGTTCTTTTTTCCCAAATGAAAGCTTTTGTATACAGTCCATAATTACATTCAGATGCAAATCTTTGAAAATAATTCCATATACTTAAAAACTATCTTCATAATACTTTGTATCTAGCAATAAAAAGAAAAATATCTCATGCTACAAATCAGGATTTAAAAACAAAAGCAAAACAAAATCTTCTGTACAATTGCGTTAATTATACATAGATTAGTAACTTTCACCACAATTACTCTGGGTTTAGGCTAATACCATAGCAAAAATGACTTTGCTTAATGTTAAGTGGACCACCAAGGTGCCTGTTCCCCTTCTTAATCAGAGATTGAGTAATTACAAAAGATTGTAGTACAGAGTTGAGAGTTCTTCCTGTGGAATGCTTTTCTTTTAATTTTACAGCACAAACCAGGATAATATTTTCTGACGCTACTTTTCATTTGAAAAACAAAAAAATCCCTGGTAATTTATAGTTGATGTGATTTTCTAGGTTCTTAGATTCTATTATAAGAAAAAAATATGTCTATATCTATTTAAAGATAGTCTGCAAAAGATTCAAATAAATTTGGAACATTAACTTTTATTATTAATCACTTAAGACAGGAGAACATTTTCCCGTTCTACCAGATGACTTGGGTAAGTATATATGAAATTTAAAGTTAAATTAAGGTTATAAGTAGTACCTGTTGAAGTTAATGGAAGAGCTGCCAATTGGTTTCAGAGAGGTTGAGACTGCATTCTTGATGACCATTTGAACATCATACAGATCTGATTTGGATAGTCATATTAAGATCCTTGAGAGGGATTTTTCAGAACTAAGCTTTGACATAATAACAAGGTATCATATTTTCACATTTGCATAAGGTGGGATGTATACTCTGGATGTATATATATATTTAGATATACACAGAGTAAAATTTTTACATGTAATGAGATGATGTAGTAAAAATATGTTATTGCGATTCATTTGGGATAAGAAAATTACTGATGAATCTGCATCACTCACAGATTCATAAATACAAGCTTTCAGAACAGGAAGGATTTATGGTCACATACTATGACCTTCCACTTAACTCAGGCCATAGATTTCATATATGTCAACCAAGAGTTATCAACTCTTTGTTTAAGGTGGAAAAGGAGAATTCAATACATCGCTGGATAAGGTTATTTAAATTCATGATAGGAAAATCTACACCTTATACATTAAAAAAGCCCAAACGGATAAAAAAAGGCAAACTGAAAAAACAACCAAAACCAAAGCCAAGCCCTTTTATCAATTCCCCACTACAAGTTTTTATTTTCCTTTGAAAGAAAACTGGTAATCATAAAGAATAAGTGGGAAAGGAAACCTGCTCTCCCCATAGACATGTGTTGAACATGCTGAATTGCCTCACAGACTTATCTGTGATAAGTAAAGTAGGTAGTTCATCTCATTGTAATGTGTTTTTTTTCACATTTTGAATTGTACTTATATATGATTCTGCTGAGCTCTTTCCAACTTGTCAGGAACATATTTAAAATACAGCTTATCTCAAGCGGTTATCAATAAAGCCTTTCTGACATTTGCAGAGGCATTTTTTTTTTATGTTGATGTTTTATTTTTATTTCCCACAGCTGAAAAAGCCATCTACTTCAGTTTAATGAGTACCATTTTCCAGCTTTGAAAGGAGAGGGAAAATTCTAAACAATTTAAAAATATTTCCTCCTTTTAACAAGAATGTTGAACGTCAAAGGCAGAAACCTTTTAGAATACACATACAGTAAGAAATACCTTATTCCATTGTAGAAGAAGCTTTCAAATTGTAATCAAACAACTCTTATTTTAGACAGTCATGACATATTGTACCTTTTTACCTAAAATCCAGTGTTCAAGCCCTAGATTTCAGGCAACTCCACATTTCTTTGTTGAAACTTCTAACATTCCAGTCCGCTGAGCAGCTGCAATCATCCATCACAAAAATAATAAAACAAAGACAGGGTAGGGCGCTAAAACATATGAGGCGATCAAAGGTACATGATATATGAAATTTACCACAAAAGACTTAAGTGTGCACCATGCACATCAACACCGTACATATGTTAAACATCATAATAGTTATATTCAGATGCTTATGTCATCTTTGAGTTTTAGATGCCTTTCTAAACATAAAGTTGTATGTTTATCTCCTAATTGTCCTATTCATATATAACTCAGACTTTATAACAAAAGCATGACTAATTTTCTCCAGCTTTGTACAAACAAAGAAGCAACTTGTAAAAGCTGTGGGCGAAAAAAGGGATTTTTTGATAGAGAGAGAAACTGGCATGCCTGATACAAAGCATCTGCATCTGCCATTCAGACTGCTGTTTGAGAACCTGGAAGAGTGGATTTGGAGAACAAATAAGAAATGGAAAATTTTGAATTATTTTGATTTATTTGTCATTTTCAGAACGCAACATTACAGACCACCTTCTAGAAGCACACATAAGGCTCCATGTCATTAAGCACTCTCTGAATAAGCTTTCCAACTCGGCAGTAATGATTCCAGTGAATTGCATGTCCTAAGTAAATTAATGCCTACTATTCATACTTGTTGAATTCTGATGTTCCATTATACATCATTCCTCAAAAAAAAAAAAAAGTGCTAAAGTTTAACTCAGATATGGTAGTGCTAACTTTTTAATCAGTTCCATTTCCTTCTCTCTTATAAACTCTCAAGATTTTTTATTTAAAATAAAATACCATTTATGGATGGAGATACATGACATTTTTCAGGGATCCCATTTCCTTCTGAGTCTTCTAAATTGCATGCAGGGCTCTATGAAAAAGGGGAGATAATATGAGGGTATGAAGGTTTATTTCAGACAAAACACAAAAAGAAGATTATATGCCAGACTGATGAAATCAACGTTGTTTATGGTTATCTGATTTCTATTTTTTTTGACATTTTGTTTTTAAAATGTTAGTTATTTAAAGATCATAAATTGCAGGGAATTAGTAACTCATATGTTAACTATCTGATTGGTGTCTAAAGAATATTGTTAGCAATGGGATAACGACAGGAGCAACCAAGGTTTAGTAAAAGAATAATCATGCCTGGAAGTTATAGACCCATCAAAAGAGGTGATCAAGACATAAAAACATTGGATTGCTAAAAACAGAAATCAGATAGAACATAGAAATGGAATTAAGAAATTTAACTAATACATTAAATACAGGAACAATCTTCTAGCAAAGCAGTGCATCAACCATGACCTAGGGCCAATAACATCTGTCATTCTTTAAAAAAACCAACAACCTGACATAATCCAGGTATAAGTTTGGCCACCGCAGCAGTCTTCCCAGGCTTTAGAGTCTATGTGATACATATAAATCACACGTTCATAATCTATGAAGATAAAAGTATGTTCTTCAGTGCCCTCAATATACTAGTAATGCAATTCTGCATACAACCAATTATTGTCATTCAGTGTTCTTCAAGAATTTTTTGCCTTCAGGAGTCAGAAAATTTGGAAATAGGGATAAATTTTTGTCCACAGCCAGATGACAGAAATGTTGCAGTCTTTTTTTTTTTTTTTTCTTTTTGAAGCAAAGTACAAAAATCACCTTGTACATTCCTCAACTATTTTTCATCAACTTTGTTGGCCAGTGCCAGTCTGTGACACTTACCACTTCAGGCACCCAAGTACCAAAATGCTTGGTTTAACTCAAGTTACATGGCTCCAAAGAGTACATGGGTGAAAGTTAACAATTTATGACATGCCATAGATTAGTATAGAAGATTTATTGGGTTCCTGTGGCCTTAAATACTCTAAAGTACAAAACATAAACTTGTACCTGTTGGCTTGTGAGGTTGCCCATATGAGTAAACTGACTTACAAGTTAAGTACTGGCATAGCTGGGGGACTCCAGAGACTCGCTAGATAAAATCATCAGTACACCTGAAGCCACTGTCAAAGTCCCTACTGGACTCAGTAAGCTCAATTTACTATATAAGTGGGAACCTCTCTGAGAGGTATTTATCTGGGTACTGAGTCCTGGCAGTCCCAGCTGCGGTTTCTTCCTTGCAGGAGTACTCAGAGCACCTCAGGGCCAAGCCTTTCACATAGCACTCAATGAACAACACCTTCGTTCACCAGAGAAGTTTGAGAGCTGTGTGAAAAAACTCCTCATGTAAATTGAAACCAGTGCAATTCATTTTTTGACTTCCAAAGAATGGAGAGAGTAAAAATGAAAAGAAATTCCCTTGTGTCTTTGCACGTGATCAAAACCTGTGATCAAAACCAGTTTTTGACAGTAAACACTGTCTCTCATTGGCAATCTGGGTAGGGAGAAGAGGTGGAAGATAATGGTCACAGTTCAAACTCTGTCTCAGTGTTTCCCACATGATTGTTAACAGTAACCCAACTATTACCAGTATGATTAGCATAATTCCTTCAAAATGGGCAAACCTTTAATAAGTAGGAGGGTGTTTTAAGGTTAAAAGAAAGCTCAAAACCGAGCAGCATCCCTATCACTCTGTTGTCCCCCGCCACACAACATACACACTCAGAGTCTTTTTTTCCCTCAGTATAGCAGTGGCTGAGATTCCCTGTGCCTCTCGTCTGCATAATCCCTGCTAACTTTTGCCAGGGACAAGCATCTGACAAACAGCAGCTTCTGGAAACATGTAAAGAAAGAACCAAATGGAGACGGCAACAACCTTCAGGCCAGATCCTCAGCCAAGGCAGAGTTACCCCTAACAGACTGCTTAGGAATCTGACTTCCGGTGTCTGCTTATATTAAATCATTCAACACGAGAGAGAGAGAGATTTGGAGGAGACCTTTTCAATGCACAAGCCACCAGTGCACCATATGTTATTTAATAATTCCTAGATGCGATTTATTTTAAGCAGTAGCCATTCAGAACTCTGGGTTTCCTGTAGCCCAACTCATAATTTATGGTTAAGAGCTCTTCTCATTCCTGTTCTTCTTTGTACCCCACTACTACATTATAATCTTATACCACTGCAGCGTGTAACCCTGCAGTACCACCCCCTTTCCAAATTCAGCCACCTGCCTCAAAATAAAGAAAAAAGGAGTAAAGAAAAAAGCATAAAGATAAAAGGATCCCCATAGTGAATAAGAAAGGATAACAAATCAAAGATCCGAAGGATTGGTGAGGAAAGGCACCATATTTAGCATCTGGAGCTTTTTCACTAGGAATATTGTACTGGCAGATTCCTCTGTTGATCCCAGAGAGCTGCAGCTCTTGACGCAAGGTGAATGGAATCCAAGTAACTTACTTTCAATTAATAGGACTACAGAAGGTCATTACATTGAACTCTGCTGAGAAGTGAACCACATTAAGGCTTGAAAAAAGCTGCGTTTCTGACCCTCACATTCTGATCTTTAAGCTGGAAAGGTAAATCATCTGGGTAACTAACTTTTAAATAGTGCATGAAGTGGATTGCACATATTCTCTTTCAGTTTTGCTGGCAACAGGATTTGATGTAATTGAAGATATTAGAAGAGATATGTAAGGAAAATATGGAGAATAACTATGAAAATGAACAGCTCAAAGCTCTTTTG
This sequence comes from Larus michahellis, assembly GCF_964199755.1. Lineage (NCBI taxonomy): Eukaryota > Metazoa > Chordata > Aves > Charadriiformes > Laridae > Larus > Larus michahellis. Next base: position 89,396,806 of record NC_133898.1, on the reverse strand, counting down.
AGACCGAAATGTTTAAAAAACAGGGACATATTCTGACTCAGTGCAAATTTAAAGTCAGTGCACTCAACTTGGATTGATCCACATTTGCACTGGAGAGCATGAAGGAGATCAAAACCTGGAACCGGAGATCACTGCAGTAATCCATTGCAGACACAGGCAGGATGACTTCCCTCGTTACTGTGGGCACAAGCTTATCATCATGTGAAATCGATCATCTGCTCTATAAGAACGTCATCTGAGTTCTTTGGCCTCTCTCCTTACCTTCAGTGAGGAGCAATTTCTACAGAAGAAAAGCTAAAAAAGAAGAAAGGCAGCAAAGCCACCTGGTTAAAGAATACATATAACCTACAACTGAAGGATGCCTCTTTTACGTATCTCTATTGTTTCATTTTAAAGAGGAAATAGTTTAAGATTATTTTTTTTTAAATGGAGGTGTTTCTTTATTTCTTTTTATTTATTGAGATCACAAATATACAGTATTAAAATACATAGCACATTTGTCTTGTATATGCTTTTAATTGCATTATAACTATATTTAGTGGGTTTATATGTGTGTGTAGCTAACAAAGATCCAATTCTCAATGGTAACAAATGTGAAAAGAAAAACAAAAAACAAAACCAAACAAAGGCCAACTAATGCTAGTTCCAGAGAAAATTTGCAGGCTCTGAACCATCAGTTTTCCATTTCAGTTACTTGCACAGGGCTAGGTAAAGGCTATTTATTTTAGCATGGGATTCTTTTTTAATCGTTGTTTTTAAGTTTGGTATGGAGTGGAACGGCATATTTCATTGTCATTTTGTCTTAATGAAGGTGTGTTTCAGTTCTCCTCTGACTGCCTCCTCCTTCCGAAACACCTACACACATATTCACACACTCCTGAAAGAGGAAATCCTGCCTGAGTACTCAAGTCGTAATTCATCTCAAGAAAGGGGTGAGTGGTACTGAGAGTATTCTTTCACAAGAGGAAGAAAAACCTGATTAACATTTTAGAGAAATTATTATCCTTGTGTTTGTTGCAAGTTTAGGCAAAAGATTGTGAGCACCATATGACATTCAGGACATTGAGAGTCTAGAGCAGCCATCTCATGGAAATAATAGACACAAAAGCAGCAAAGGCTTGGCTGAGTTGTCTACACACAGCTGCTTACTCTAATTTGACATACCTCCATGTGGACACCTAAATCTAGGTGGCTTGATCTTGAATTTAATTTTACCCTTGCAGTTGTCTACAGGTGTGACAGATGCTTATTGTAGACACTTAGGCCACGATTCAGTTGTCTGTGATGACCACACATGGGATTTCTCAGGGTATCTGAGACGTCTGCACAGTAGTGACAGATATGACACAAAACCTGTGGGAGATTAGAGTCCTTCTGGGAGAGTAGCTGCAGGCATTCCAAATGGCACTGGATGCCTGTGTGTGGGCAACTGGACAACCTCCAACTCAGCTGCTCCACTGAGTCTCTCTGATGAAAAAGTATTTATTGTCTGAGTCAGTCACTTAATCTGATTTAGCCAATTCAATACTCCTCACAACTTCAAATTATACTAGGCCTTTGAACTCAAAGAATGGTGCCACCAGTCATAAAAATTATTAAGATCTAGACTCAGATCCAAATGTTTATGGCACCTGCATGTGTCCAGTCCAAGGTTTTGCTTCGGTCACGGAGAGAGGAAGCTGAGTCAGGTATAAATACTGGATCTGAACTGAGACTTTCCAAAGGGTAGATGAACTTCAGGTTTTGTTTCAGGTTTATTGTCGGTTTGATATCTTTTGTTCTGAAAATCAGTGGGTGGAGGCATTTGCACAAAGAGGCATGAACCGAAGGAGAATAACACAGCAAACACAGGGCATGTCTGCACTAGGTAACATACCGATGACATAGCACCTGCTGGCAAGCTCCGAGCTGTTGGACGCTAGGCAGATGCGCCAGCTTGCTCAAAGACAGTACAGAGGTCCTTGCACAACACTCCAGCATGTGAGGTAGACATGCCTTTTGGGGGAAAATTTTCAGCAGATATAAATAGCTTTTGTGAACGGCTGGTGAGTTTTGTATCCAAGGGATTTGGAGTTCTAAAATGTAAGTTTTAAAACAAAGAAATGGTAGGAGACACATTCTTTCTCTGCCTTTTGCTCTTTTTTTCTACATTGTGAGGTGAATATAAAGGGATATATACTCAGACAACTCAAGAAGAGTTTATAAGCAGAAATTCACATATTAATCTAGAAATATTTCCCTGCAAATCAGCTTTAGATTTGGAAATCTGGGAGTTAGATGGGTCATTACCTTGACATATAACCTGTAATTTCTCTGCTATTGTTTTAAATCTTGTATCTGTTACTTAAGGAAAACTCTTCCACTATGGTTTACTAAATGCATTGAAACATTTAACTTTTGTAAATATATATGCATTCTTTAAATGGGAAACTCTGGATTTTCACACGTGAAAACTGAATATTAGGCACCTAAATAAAAGGAAATGGCCTGTTTCAAAGGCATTAATTACCATAAACATGTTATATAGTAGATTAAAATTTAATTTATATTTGACATATTTGGCTTGGAATGTTATTTACTTCTTAACAGACACGATTTTTACACACACTTATATTGAAAATACATGGAAATAATTTTATTTAAAATCATAATTTACTATCAGAATGTATCAGTGTGTTAAAATCAAGACAGGCTATATCATTTTTTAGGCTATTGACGACAATTTTTGTGCAAAGGCTAATGTTGATGAAGGAAATTATTTATTCATTAGACATAACATTTTCTTACCCGCAATAGTTTATTCTGGCATTGGTTCTGCCAGTAGTGGTACACATGCAGAACTTACTTAAGACTGAGAAACTACCCACTGAAATATGTGCATGGAATTATTTCAGTTGAATTTCTGCTACTCTATTAATTTGGATGATACTACTCAGGGAAAACAAACAGCGTGATGACTGAAATCCACTTACCTTTTGTGTTAAGAAGTAGGATTTTTGACACATGCCTGGTAATACTTAATTTTGGCAAGGAATGTCAGCAAGGCAGATCTTGCTACGAAACAATTACTAGTCACTTCTTGTGGGAGAAGGGTAGGAGAGGTGATCCTTGGGAAATAAGTCTTAAGAAAAAAATACTATTCCCCTCAGTAAATGAAAAATTTTGGTAAGAAAAAGAGTATCAGGTGAATTCCATGCACACAATTTATAACATCACTTAGTATCATAGAATAGAGTCATAGAATCACCTAGGTTGCAAGGGACCTTTAAGACCATTGAGTTCAACCATAAACCTAACACTGCCAAAACCACCACTGAACCATGTCCCTAAGCACCACATCTACCTATCTTTTAGATACCTCCAGGGATGATAATTCCACTGCTTCCCTGGGCAGCCTATTCCAGTGTTTGATAACCATTTCAGTGAAGAAATTTTTCATAATATCCAATCTAAACCTCCCCTGGCACAATTTGAGGCCATTTGCTCTTGTTCTAATTTCCTGTTGCTTGGGAGAAGAGACCAATCCCTGCCTCTCTACATCCTCCTTTCAGGTAGTTGTAGTGATAAGGTCTCCCCTCAGCCTCCTTTTCTGCAGACTAAACAACCACAACTCCCTCAGCCACTCCTCATAAGATTTGTGCTCTAGACCCCTCACCAGCTTTGTTGCCCTTCTCTGGACATGCTTGATTGACCTTTAGTTTTCTTTCCTTTTCTACTAAGAGATGTAGTTTCCTTAATGTAGGATGACAACATTTTAAGACTTCAAAAATAAAAATATTAAGTCTCCTTTTAATAACATTTGCAATCATCAGCATAGGAGCAGCCTGTACCATGAATGAACTTCAAAAGTGGAAAACCAAAGTAGCTTAAATAGTACTAGTCTTTCTCTAATTTGTGCCAAGAGAACTGAGTTTAAATAAGGACTGTTATAAAGTATTAATAAATCAGGACAATACAAAATTAGGAATTTAATGTTAAATAACGAGGAGATTATTTCATGCTATTTATTTCTTTTTGTCAAGCTTTGGTTTTGCCCTCATCTTTTGAAACAGTTCCTAAAAGTAGTGTTCTGACCACCACTCTTAGTATCTGAAACAAAGTACTAACGAACATGATTAGTCAATATTGTGATGAAGTTCCTTTGACTTTAGTCATTACATGCAAAAAAAAGATGCAGACAAAGTGTTAAATCTGAGTCATGGTTTTAAATTTTACTAAATCTAGGTTTAACCAGGAATTTGTATTTTATCCTATTTTCTTGGCCAGAAAATTTGTTACAGGTGCAGACTGTGGCTCAGTAGGATTCTCCCTTCATTCAATTTTACAGGAGGTCTCTTAATTTATTCATAAATTTACCTTTACACAGTATCTTCCAGTGATAAAGCCACCTTTTTATCCATCGGAATGAAAAACACTTATTTACCTTGAAACAAAATATGACTTTGCCTTTTTGCTCTATAATCCCGAAATAAGTTTTGGTGTTTGGTGCTCTTCAATCTTATTCCACCTATACAAGACTCTAATTTATAAGGGGTTTCGTGATGTGCACAAAATAATGTTTTATTGACAATTAAGCATTTAAATTCATAGAATCATAGAATACCTGGTTGGAAGGGACCTCAAGGATCCTCTGGTCCAATCTTTCTTGTCAAAAGCACAGTCCAGGCAAGATGGCCCAGCACCCTGTCTACCTGAATCTTAAAAGTGTCCAATAATGGGGAATCCACCACTTCCCTGGGGAGATTATTCCAATGGCTGACTGTTCACATTGTGAAAAATTTTCCTCTTGTGTCCAATCAGAATGTCCCCAGCAGTAACTTGTACCCATTACCCCTCATCTTTTCTATATGAATCCTTGTAAAAAGGGAATCTCCATCTTCTTTGTAACCACTCTTTAAATACTGGAACAAGGTGATAAGGTCTCCCCTAAGCCTTCTTTTCTCATGGCTGAAAAAAACTAATTCTCTCAGCCTTTCCTCATACGGCAGCCTTCCCAGTCCTTTGATCAACTCTTTGGCCCTTCTGTGGACCCTCTCCAGCTTGTCCACATCTTTTTTGTATAGCAGGGACCAAAACTGAACACTGTATTCCAGGTGTGGCCTGCCAAGTGCTGAATTGAGTGGGAAAATTACTTCTTTATTTCTGCTGGTGATGCCCTTGTTGGTGCAACCCAGCACGCTGTTGGCTTTCTTTGCCGCAGCAGTACTCTGTTCGCTCATATTGAGCTTGCTGTCCCCCAGGTCCCTTTCCACAGAGCTGCACCCCAGCCAGGTACACCCCAGCCTGTGTTGCACTCATAGATTATGCTTTCCCAGCTGCAAGACCTTACGCTTGTCCTTGTTGAACTTCATAAGGTTCTTGTTAGTGTGCTCTTCCAGCCTATCCAGGTCTTCCTGCAGGGTGGTTCTCTCTTCCGAAGTGTCCACTTACCCACTCAGTTTGGTGTCATCAGCAAACTTTGTCAGGGTACATTTGATCGCATCATTCAGATCACTTATGATCACAAATTATTTTAAGATAAAAGATACCCACAGGCCAGTCTTAGTTGTTGTTACAGCTTGTTTCCCAAGATGATGTGACCTTTCTCTTCTTTTGAATGTTATGTATCTATTTGTTTAATAACACTAAATCCCTGCTACACTGCATTACAGAAACTTGAAGAATTAACATTGTCTCAATTCAGGTTTCTCTGGTGATATCAAAAAACTAAAAGATATAAAAGTATGTAAATTACCTAACATTGGATGTTCTGATTCTCAAAATTACTGCATTATCATGTCTTTAGTACTTATGGGCATCCCAAAAATCCAAAGAAAAACATGTTCCAGTGCAGTGTACTCTGTTTACTTCTTTATAACTTCATTCTTCTGTCCTATTTTTCCCATCTGTAAAAAAAGAATTATAAAATTCGTTTCATTTTAAAGCACTATCTATATGGCCCAGGAATTACATTAAACAGTAAATACTAACTTCAATAATTTTAACAAGTCATAATACCTTCCACACTTTCTTTACTTACTATTGCCAATTTTTCTTTTCCTTCTCAATTATATCAGTATTTTTATAACACTATCCAAGCGCTCTAAATTGCAGGTCTTATATACTAAATGGAGCAAGGTATTTGCAAAAAGTGAAGGCAGAGCAGGTGTTTAGTAACTTGAAAAATCAGACAGCCACAAGTGGGATGAGCAAAATCTTTATTATTCCCATTTTATGGACCAAAAGCTGAGGTCAAAAGGATTAAATTATTTGCTTAACATTCACAAAGTTTTGCTAAAAAAGCTGAAAAAAGGGATGTTCACAGCCACCTTTAAAGAACCAAACATCTTTGTTATCTTACTGACATGCCAAAGATATTTTCCAGGAACAGTCAAAACTTTCTCATTTCAGTAATTCTGCCTTAAAACAGAGGGAAGATTCCTCTTTTTATAAAGCACTAAAATTATCTATAATAAAATCCATATCAGACATCTTATATGAACCAGAGGACATGTTTTATTACTATTATTATTTTCTATAGCACACTGAGGAAAAATAAGAGAATAAAGAAAGAAACTGAGGCTACAGCCTGCTGAATAGGCAGTGCATTAATCCTACATAATCTCCCATTCAGTAGAGGATTTATACTGATTACACTGACAGAGATGCTGAATGGATATCATATAGAGTAAAGGAGGAAAAGAAGATACCAGAATAACATAGTAGAAACCTGAAGGAGATTTCATATGCACTGATCATGAGTTTACCACTCCCTCACTGCTTTCCTCCTGGCTAAATCTTGTTAGTAAATTAAATTGTATGAGGAATCATTCCCTGGCTTTGAAATCATACTAATATCCGGTCATTCACCCAGTTACTTCTCTGAAGTGACCCCTAGCATGCTTTTGTCCTCAGAGAAGCAGGACTATCAAACTATTTCCAGGTACCTTTCAGAAGTTAGCATGGGGTGGGGACAATTGCTAACAGGCAATTTGCATGCGGACAGTGATTATGACTTTGTAGTGTAATAAGACAGTGTTTAAGATATTGTTCTTACGTTTGCCTCACCGTGTCTGAAAGGAAATAGCAGTTTAACCATCAGATGTTAGAATGAGTGGTCAATGTGAGCTCATGATCAATTATTTTCAATGAAATATCTGTGAACACTGCATGTGGTAGCGTTAGTAAGGTGTCTGTATGTACTTAGTTGTTGAGTATTTCAGAGTACAGCTGAAAGACAGGGAAGCGAAAAACATCTGACCTTCTGAAAATCTTGGTACACCAAGCAGCCTCTTTTGGGGTCTAAAAACAATCATTTCTCTTGGCTTTACTCCTACTGTCCTTGGACCGTAATGTTAGCTGTTCTCTGGGTTAAACCAAAGACTGTTTTCCCATTAAGTCAGGACTCTTTAGTCTAGTCATTCCCTGGCTTCTACTAGTAGCAATGAATAAATTGAGTTACCATTTCCATGGAATCTCATGAATTCAATTCACTGTCCCTGTGGAAGAGGAAAAGATAATACAGTAGTTCTACATAAATGGCCCAAGACATTAGTTTAAAGACATTATTTCGTTTATTGGTACTCTGAGACTCCTTTATACTTACATACAATAATACAAGTCTGCAACTGTTATCAAATACTATTTGTCCCACTTTTCTGTGTGCATAAGCATCATTTCTCCTTTTGAAAAGAAAATACCTTCTTGGTTACCTTTATATTTACAAGCTTCTTAGTTTTTAATCTCATCTGGAAACAGGACCTTAATCCAGTTTAGTAGTGACAAGGATCCTGAGGGTTTAACTGAAACATTATAGAGAAAGGAAAGAAAGAAAGAAAGTAAGAAAAAATCTTAATCATAGAAGCATTTTTGTAGTAAATACTGAATCCTGACAAGTTCTAGCGGGATTTGTACATCCAATATCTCTATGTAGCATAAGCATAAGGGTTATATTCTACACATTCTGAAGGCATTAGCACCCGAAAAATTCCACTTTGATTTAAAGTGAAAATATTAGTTGGCCTATAGTAGGGTGACTGACCTAAATCAAATCTAATTGTATGCACTTAGAGCAGCTTGAGTCTAAATTATCTACGCTGTACTGCACCAAAAGGCACTAAAAAAAAAGGGTTTAGAAGCATTTAGTTTTACTCTCTCACATTTTAAATCTGCAATTTACATGTAAAGCTTTGCTGTGAATAATATCAGACAAATGAAGAATTAAGAGCAGGATGGAAAAGAATACTTGGTTTCTTGTGATTTTATATGGATAATTTTAAATTACTCTGAAACGTTACCACAGATGGTCTTCTGAAATGGCTAGTTGCTGTTTTGCTATACTCTTTTTATTTGCTGTTGTACTTGCTCTTTTATTGAGTAATAGCTCACAAGTGTGATAGGCAATTGACTGAATTGATTATTAGCATAGAACAGAGGTTTTTAACTCTAAAATGTTGTCACTAATGGGATAATATATGTTTATTTTTTACTTTTAAAGTTAGTGGGTTCATGTTCATGAAAAATACTGACACACATTAATATTTAAACAACCAAGACACTAAGATAATAATTAAGAAACTTTGTTGGCAAAGTACGATATGAAATAGGCTATTGGTGTGGCAGATTTCTAGTGGCTTTCAAAAGTCAGAAGCCCTGGAAGTAGGTAAGAATATCTGTAGCTGTACTTTCTGTCTCCTTCCTATCGTTCCTTTGCCTTTCCTTTTCATTTACTCTTTCACACATATACATTTATTTCTATATAACTTCTTCTTCAATGTATGATTAGATATTTTTTCTTTTAAGCACGTATATGGAGAGGCAAAGCTTTCAAATGTATACATAGATACATATAAGTGCACATGCATCCTTATTCATCTCTATTAATATTTTCATACATACACAAATCGAAACAAGGAGAGGAACTGAGGTCTTACTCCTCACTGGGAAATTTAAAGAATGTATTCATCTCCTCAGAAGTGACTTAAGGCCTTGCAGTCATCCCAAATAATAAATGTTCCCTCTAGTTTGAAGAAATCAAGAGAAGTTACTACACTCAGAATTAAAAAAAACATTATAATGAATCAGATAATGAAACTAAATAAAAAACATGATGACTCTTTTTAAATCTTAGCAATGTTGCAATAATGCAATGAGTTGTGTTTATTGCATAGCTGAATTAAAATAAAAACGTCCCTTTTGGTGGTTAAAATGGAAGTTTAGCTTCTTAAGAAAAAAAAGCATGTCATTTCTGAAGTTGAAGGAAGTGACAAGTTATGCTTATTGTTTTAAAGACAAGTGTTTCTGCCTAGAGAGGGTAGTAGATGTACCCATCAGCTTTCGTAATAATACCAATTGCATAACAGATTTGTTATTTAATTGAGAATATTTGATACATTGTATTAAAACCACAAAGCATGGTGTCAAAAAAAAGTATTTTGGAACATAATTATAGCTTTACCGACATTTGGAATTTTTAAAATGTGAAATCCAAGCTAATGCAGAACACCTACACACATCTTTTAATACATATTTTAAGTGTTAAAAAGGTGGTTGTGTGCTTTGTTCCAATGTTAGTTTCAGCTGAATTTATTTACAAAGTTCTTATTCTAGTTTCTTTTCCATCCCTGAATACAGTGGCAAAATCACTTAATAGGTGAAAAATATTTTCATTATGGTCTAGTAATGTAAGCAGGCATTTTAGGTGGCTTATGTGACTCTCCCGTCCAAAACAGAGAGACAGATTTTATTTCTATAGCCCTAGGCAAAACTGAAAGGAATGAAGGAGGACAGGTCCATAAGGCAACCAACATGGCTACAACAGATGAAACACCGTGATTTGGAAGCCTGTGCCTGTGTGCCTGGGCAAAGTCGAACAGGAGGAAGGCCAGCAGAGGTGGGAGGGAGTAAAGCTCCCACACCTCTGCCTGCTCAGCCCACTCCCTGCATGAGGAAATTTACTCCCTCCTTTCCTTTTCCATCTCTGGTTTACATAAGAGCATTGCAGGTAATTAACATAAGTCAGTTTAAAATGCATTTACTTAGGGTGATACAAATGCTGAGGCAGATCATCTCATTTTAGTCTAACTCTTTTAAGAATTAATTTTTATTTGGGTTAAGTTTGAGGAACCCATGGAACCTACAGAAGTCTTATGTTAGACAAGCACAAACACCTACCCCTGCTGGAAAAGGTTATGTGTAGACATCACCTTGTTTCTTACTGAAAGCAGTTAAGATAAATTATGGGATCCAAAAATGGTAATCAATTGTCTGCTCATGATTACTTTCTCATAGAAGCAATAGATCACAAGTGTCTAACTCTGTTTGCATGAGGCATTTAAATTATGTAGTGAGACTGAGGCCATACTGAATACCATGACTACCATGATATCATTAATAATCATTCGCGCTGTGGTTAGGAATGACAGGATTGCCAAGAAAAGTAGTTAAGCAAATAGCATTATTTGTTGGCCTGTAAAGTAATCGGATAACTTCTCAGGATTTTTAAGTAATCCATTAATGTAAGCCATTGCTTAACAGTTATTTGACTCCATGTTAACCATCATTTAATTTCTTCACAACACTTAAAAGGGCGGGGAGTGCAATGCTGCCTTGGTGCCAAATGTCAGTCACTGTATATTTTAATCAGTACCTTTTACACTCTAGCACCAACCATAATAAACAGACTCAGTCACCTACCTGCACAGCCACCTTTTAGAAACCGAAAATCAGAATGCCATTTTTGCAGATCCTTCATATGTTAATTTACCCGTATACGTGTACATGTGTCCATACATACACATATGTATTTATGTACATGCATTTTTGAAAGCTCTGTTTCCATATCTCTGCACTATGGAGAAATGGAGAAGGTATCTAACATGTATTAAGGAAGCTTCCAAGTTGGGGAAGAGAGAAAGAGTGGAAAAGGGAAAAAGAAGTTAAAGTGTATGGTGGAAAGATAAATACGAAGTGATGAGAATAGGAAAGGATAAAGAGATACGCCACAGTACATATGACTTCTTAGGTTCTCAGCAATCCTGAAGCCAGACTTTCACTTCAATCAGCCTGCATAACTGAAGGAATCACTTCATACTGATAGCTTTTATTCAGACCAAGCCTGTTCAGCATCTTAGACTCAGTAAAATATCTGCCTTGCATCCACATTATTGTTTATAAGCAGCATTTTGTTGGGAAGCAGCAATGATTTACAAAAGGCTTTACTTTTTTTCTTAGAACTTTCTTAAGATCCTTTGCATTCTTTCTTTCAACAGGCTTCAATATGGAGAGCTGGTAGAGAAGGATTATCATAGTTTAACAAAGTGAAAATCTAATTGAATCATTAACTGGCCATTCAGATTCAAATATCTTCCTCTCATTTGCACCCTTGTTTATACTTCTGCTTTGCTCCTGCACGTATCTCTCTATTTTGCCTTGTTTGTAAAACTCCTTAGATTGTAGCTCTACCCTAAAGAGGTCATGTGAAAATGCACATCAAAACGCGAGTGAAAGTCAAGGCTTTCTATGTTATTAGTCATACGGTTTTTTTTCCAGTAAGACTTTTGCTCTTAGTGATTGAAGACACACCAAAAAAAGTGCTTAAGATTTTACAACTCTATTAATTTATACAACTTTTTGCTTCATACAGTTCTCCACTTCCCATGAATAATGTACATCGTTGAACAAAATGTATGATTAAAAACAATATTCATATGAATCAAACAAATAATGATTATGATTTTGCAAATTAAAAATGTTCCCTTTCAGTGTACATTAAGTTCTTGCTTATTATCTACCTTGGTTGTTGCAGTGATAAATTGCAGAACGGTTTTCTCTTTTCATTCCAAATCATCCCTTAACAACAGCAATAAAAAAAATAATAATAAAAAAGATTTATATATACAGTTAAGGGATCTTATTGGTAGAGTTCTAACATGTTTCTGCAATGGTCTGACAACAATTTTTGTTTCAAGTTTCAGATCTCTTGTCTAAATACCCTGTTAAATCTCCCACTGTGAGATTTTTTAGTGCCTAAAACCAAGTCAACCTAGTATATTAGTCAACATACAGATTAAAGAGTAGGTTCTATGATTCTCAGATTTGAGATGCAAACTTATGTAGACTTTTTTCGCTATGGTCAAGTGCTATTTTGGATTTGAAAGTGAAAATAAACTTTGGTTCTTTAATGTGACAATGGCTGGATGAATTAACAGCTGGTCAAATTTCAAGGGCAATATTAACTCTACTTTTATGAAATATGATAATGTACTTAGGGTTAGCAGCAAACATCAGTCTGGGGTCAATATGTGTATGAACATACATGCAAAGGCAGAAACTACAGTGCAGTTCCTTTCAGAAATGCAGCATGATTTTCTTCCAGGAGTCATCAACATTACTGGAAAAGTAAATATTGATTGTATCTTTGTATTTGCCTACATGCAGAATGCATTTATATGTCTTTTCAATTTTACTTTCTTAACTTGCTCTGTCATTCGTACGTGAAAGAGACAGAAACTGTAGACGTAAGAAGGTTGATGCCAGAACAGCGTATCCATTCACACATAGGTGTGCATATTTTAATCCAGTTGACTCATATTTAATTACTTCTGTAGCCCTTGTGGTGGATCAAAGGAAAGCTGTAAGTATAAAGGTTAAGATGCAACATGCACTGCAATTTCACTTAAAAAAAAAATAAAAAAATCAGGCATATTCAAGTAAAATTTCATTCATTTTTAGGATAAGAACAACTTTCTGAAAAATGGTTATTTTTTTTTTTTTTTAAAGACAAGAAATTAATTAGGTTAGAGAGCTGAGAAGAGGAAAAAACAGATCTATAGTATCCAGCTGAGGCTACTGCAGTACCCTGAAAATTCCCTACCCCCCAGTCCAAACCATCGGGCTCTCTTCAACCCTTCTTGCAAACCTGCCTAAAAGGTGACCAACTTCACACAGTTTACCCGCCTCTGATGGCTGTCTGCTGCTCCTACCTACCCGTAGCCTTTTCCACCACCACTGACCAGCCTCGGTTCTCTAGAGCTCCTGCTGTACTGTTATTTTGTATTACAAGTACCAATACAGAAGGAAAACCCTTGAATTTAACCATAATAAATTTTCGTTAAAGACAAAGAGCAGTTTGATCACTCTTTCTTGTGTGATAATGTCCATTTAGCTTAAACAGGCCAATATTTTGCATAGCACCTGTCACCCATGTAGATGAGGGCCCCTTGGCTGTCCTCTCCTTATACTTGCCAAGTACTATGGGGCAGGGAGCTCCCTCACTTCCTGTTTGCAGGTCACATCCTTCTTGTCAATATTGAGGCTATGCTGGAAAGGCATTTTTGGTCAGCAAAATCATAAATTATTCCTGATGGGGCAGCTAAGAATGGATGTCTTGCCCCTCATCACCTCTTTTCTTTCTCCATCCGAGGAGCTGTATCACCCATGTGCAACTTACACACACACACATACACAAATCTCTCTCTCACACTCCCTATGTGCACCCCAGAGGTTCCCTGACCACAGGATGGGTTTCTTATTGATTCAGCAGTATAGGCTGGGTCAATGTAACAGCTATGTGAAAAGGCAAAATCAAAGCCCATCGTCTTGTAAGAATTTGGTCCTCAGTAAAGACACTATATCCATGGTGAATTTGTCGTATTGCACATATTTCCCAGTTACTCCTGGTTTCTGTAGCAAGATAATAACATATAACATTGTGGACATTTTCAGGGACCAATATATTACAGACAGGTTCAGATCTATGTAACGGCGAAGTCTGGAAAATCCATATCTACCCATCTATCCATCTATCTATCCACCTATCTATCTATCCAAGTCCACAAGACAAATTTCAGTTTCTAAAGAACAAAAGATCAGGTATAATGTCTGCAATTTTGACTTAAAGGAATGGGTTTCACTATTTTTCATCTAATATTTTTTAAGCTGAACTCATGATGTCTTAAATAAATCATAAAAGATAAGAAATTAAAAGTCAGGGGTTTTTTTCATGGGCTAATGAATATGATGCGAATGGCAGTTAATACATTCTTATCAACTAATTATACAGGATTTTGAAATTCCTCACAAAATTCATCAGTATCAGAAGTAGGCAGCTATTTTAACATGAGAAAAATGGCCTTTTCCCAGTGAACAATTAATCCTAAAATAAAATGAAAAGTTTGTGAAGTCTGTAACAGCTTTTCATAATGCTGTTTAAAAGTTTAAAAGTCCTTGTCACTTGATAACCTACAAGGTTTAAATTTGCTGCATGCTCTTATACTTTATTAAGATGCAGTCTTGCTGGCGTTTACATATTGTTGTTTTTTAATCCTTATATAGCACTTGGAGTAGGAAAAGAAATTTTAAAGGGGACAGCAGACCAAGTGAGAATTATGTTTGGGACCAAGTAAGCAGTTACATGGAAATTGTAAGTTACGTGTCCTCTCTGTGCTTCAAAGGTGTTTTCAGGGCAATGTATGATTCTGTCTGACTTGATTCTCACTCACCGCATTTTGCACTTGCGGCTGGGTGAGGGCAGAGAATTTGGGACGTGGCAGAGAGTAGTAGTCCAGTTTATCTGGCTTTCACTTCCTTGCAGCAACTTCCACAGTCAGTTAAAAACATAAGAATTGAAATCAAATAAATGAAGAAGCTAAAATTTCCAAGGAAATCGGGGTGGTTTTATTTTTTTTACTTCAAGAGGTTCATAGAATCATAGAATGGTTAGAGTTTGAAGGGAACTTAAAAATCATCTAGTTCCAACCCCCCTGCCATGGGCAGAGACATCTTCCACTAGATCAGGTTGCCCAAAGCCCCATCCAACCTGCCCTTGAAGACTTCCAGGGAAAGGGCATCTACAGCTTCTCTGGGCAACCTGTTCCAGTGTCTCACCACCCTCACAGTAAAGAATTTCTTCCTAAAATCTAATCTAAATCTCCCCTCTTTCAGTTAAAAACTGTTACCCGCCATCCTATCACTCCACTCCCTGGTAAATAGTCCCTCCCCATCTCTCCTGTAGGCCCCCTTTAGGTACTGGAAGGCCTCTGTAAGGTCTCCCTGGCGCCTTCTCTTCTCCAGGCTGAACAACCCCAACTCTCTCAGCCTGTCCTCATAGGAGAGGTGCTCCAGGCCTCCGATCATCTTCGTGGCCCTCCTCTGGACTCGCTCTAATGTTTTTCAGTCAAAACCCACTTTTCCATTATAGACCAGATTAAAGGAAGATAATAATCATAATGAAAAAAAAAGACTATCCTAACTGGGCAAATTGGATTTATCCAACATAACAAATATTTTTACTTTTCCTTTAACCCAGCTACCGCAATAGAAAAAGTGGAAATCTCTTTGCATCATCTGAGTAGACATCTGTTGCACAGACTCTGAAATGAAAGAATTTTAAAAGTTTTATTTTCATGCTAAATTTTCCTTTTTCCTAGAAAATCTGTGAACCTGAAAAGATGGGAAAATTATTTTAAATGAGCAATTTAAAAAAAAAAACAAACTTTTATAAAAACAATTCACTGTTAGTCATGTTACCACACTTTTAAGTTGAAATGACTGTCAATGAATCTTTCCTACAAACTATTCTAAGAGAAAAAAAAAGTTATTTGGATCATTCTTATTACCGCCATCTAAAGCACAGTAACACCTTGAATAGCATCAAACCATTCTTCCTAACTGCATTCAAACAAATAAGAAGGAAATTCTCCCTGCCGCAAAGAACTTGCCATCTCATTATAAGACGATAGACAACAGATGGATGCAGCAAACAGATGGAGGACGAATAAGGTAGCAATGAGATGATTATAATCAGCATGATAAGCAGTGATGCATACCAGCAAACTGGCTGCCTAGCTATTATCTATGTGTGTGCGCATGCATGTAAAATTAACATAACTACCGTTTGTGTGATATTAACTAGTTCAGAATGTCTGATATTGTCAGCTTAGAACAACAAGGAATGCAGACTCAGGCAGCAAGACCTTGATGATCCTCAAGTAACATTAGGAAAAAGTATTAGAGATGCCTGATGACACTAGCTGATGAAAGGGCCAAAAGGACTTTGTGTCAGTAACTGGTTTGCTGAGCTTTTGCAAAGTGATAGTTTCCTTGTTACTGTGAATTATAAGGTGAAGAAGGGAGCTCAGGTCAGAAAGACTCATCCTTCTAGGTTTTGTGTTTGTATTCTTTCTAAATCAAAGTAAAGAAATGAGTACTAGAGATAGATAAATGTGTCTTGGATAGGAGATAGGAGGCACAGTCTGAAAGGCCTGATTGCTAAACATCTGAGCCCATTTTCCTCACAGTTAAAACAGAATTTCAAACAGATTATTCTACTCATAACAGCAGAATTATTTTGGATGAAACTGGAATAGCCTTGGGAAATATTTGATCCATATTCTCTCTCTCAGAAAAACAAAAAAAAAGTTTAAAAAACTTTCTTCTAATATTTAAGACCTGATCTTCCACAAATATTCAGAGGGCAAATACTAGTGGAGAAATACAGTTGTATCTCATGCTCTTTGTTGTTGCAAAGGTATATGTCTAAAGGTGGAAATATAAATTTAAATGTAAATTTATATTTAAATTTATATTTATATGAAGCAGATAATTCTGCTTACTCAATTGATTTCTCTGTGTTATACAAGTAATTGTCAGGAACAGTGAGCTGTAGCCACCTCTGGCCTCATGACAGCTTTACTATCAGAGGATGGCTGAGCATCAAAAAATATTATGAAAATGGCAAAGTTCTGCAAACTGCAGCACATATTTTTGTAATTAATTAAACAGTGAAAACCTACATTGAAAGTGCACTACAGAAATTATTTGCAAAAGATGTTCCATGCTGAAGTAGACTATTTTTCCCAGTGTGGCATTCAAGGAATGACTTGAAGGGTGTTACTGTTACTTTTTTTTTTTTCATTCCTATACAAACATTAACACTATGCAATAATATAGATTTGAAACAGACCTTCTGGTGATTAAAGTATTGTATTTGTATTTCCAAGATGGACGGCAATGAACAGAAGAAGAGCTACTTTTAATTTTTCACACATTTTTAATTCTGACTGCTTAAACAAGCAAATATTCTCATAGGTACTTTAGGACTCTGAGTGTTAATGTTGTTAAACTTCATTCCTTTACTTAAATTAAGCCAGGTTATTCATTAAAAAAAAAAAAAAAAAAGAGACTATATGGAAATTAATTTCTAGTCCATTGCAAACAAATTAAAAGCAAACTTTTCAAATGGATTGTTATTAATATTGTTTTATTAATGTAATCTGTTGCCAGTGATATTGTATTTTTTATCAAGATTCTTTATCCAACAATTATCATTTTTTCTACAGTGTATTTAATTTTACCTGTAGATATAGGTATAACTGTGATTTTAATAGCCATAACTACAAAGAAATAATTACTTTCAAACAAAGGGATTCTTTAAAGAAGTGTCGCTTTAATAAAGTCTTCACAGATTAACATGATGGGGACATGTGAACACCTACTAAAAGCACAAAGGTATTAAGAAAGCTTTCTGTAAAAAAAAAAAAAGGTAGGTAGTTGCTTCCTTTACACATGCAAATGAAAGTAACTCAGTCATCCTGCCACAGTTATTTGACTTCACTGAATTAAATAGATAATTATGCATACCCTAGCAGCCACTGATCTGAAGGAGCGCAAGCTGGAAATTGCAAAAGGTGGCCCAGACCTACCTGAACACCGTGAATGGTTCTTTGCTTATGACAGGATTGTATCCACTGAGTCTTCTGTAAATGTCCATAGCATTTCTGAAGACATGTAGGTTAATTAAGCAGGTTCTTTAATGAAGCTTCCAGTTTCTTGCCTGATACGTTTACTAGATTATTATGCTTGATGGCTTTGAGATCCAGATGTCAGTCATTATTCAGGTGAAGTGAAAAGATCATTAGAAGTATTAAAAGTTAAGAAGATGTTAATGTCAAAATTTTGTAATGCTCACACAATTTCACTAAAATAAAAATTACCTTATTTTTTGATGTAGTGGTATCCAAAGTAATAGGCTATATTAAAAAACAGCACCATGTCTTTTATTTGAAAAATTAAAACACTTTTACCACTTCATTGCTTTGACATTTTGCTTTCCATGTTTTCAATATTTATGTCCTTTTAGAACACTAAATATTAATATGACTTTTGTAAATGCCTCTTGTTCCCCAAACCCAGAGAATATAATCAAAGATCTTATACCACAAAAAAAAAAAAAAAAAAAAAAAAAGGAAGGAAAAACTAATAACTGGTAAAGAAAGTAGATGAATGAATAACAGTAAGGATGAAAAAATACACTAGGAAGAGAAGGACAGGAACATTCCTGAATATTCAGTTTTATGGAAATACTGTACAAGAGACTACTGTAACATGCAGGTTTTTAATTCCAGCTGCTGCTACAGTTTGAATATACATTGCTGAAATGGATGATTGCCTTCTCTATGAAGGGGATACAATACTATAAAGCATTCCACCATTTCTGGATTGTGTTGAAGGAGGAAGAATATTTTTAGTTGAAGCAATATACCTCTCTACTGTTCAGGGATGTTGTAAAAAGTAGTGGGTTTTTAACCCTTCTCTACATACATAGTTCATGCCATCCAGGTGAAATAAATCCCAAGTCATTCCAGACCAAGGAACTGAAGTGGAATGGAACAGTGTCTTTTCTCACAATGTCTCTGGCATATCTTTATGGATTAACATTTTAGGTTAATTTCCTTGTGACTCTGCTGAGAGATAGTAGAATTGTGAATGCCCTTTAGTAAGCATAACACATCCTTTCTGAAGTTATTCATAGTTATAGATCCTTCATAACTTTTCTTGTCAGATATTTCTGAAGGTAAATTTAATAAATTAAAATATTTCATTGATAATTTCCATTATTCATGTAAGTCTAATATCAGTTGTAGTTAATTCAAACTTGATTTTCTGTTTCAAATCTCTCGAAGAATTCTCATCTTTTGTATATCTGAAGAAAGAGAAAAGATAGAAGGTAATGAAAAACTTACCAAGATTTTCTCATATGTTTTCTCTCTCACATTTTAAAACTTATTTTACAGATTATTGACTTTTTAAAAATTCATCAGCTTGAACAAGAACAAATTAACTCAATTGGAAATATTTGATATCTTACAGTTTTGCTGACTACATTGCTTACATGTCATGTTTCTGACTGTTTGATATAAATCTGATAAAATCAGATCACCTAAAGAGTCTATTAATTACCATGGCTAACGTATTGCAAAGAATAAAAGGTACCAAATGAAAGGAAGCAATTGCAGATATTCAAACATCAATGAAAAATGTTTTGCAATATTCAACCAGGGCTACAGAGGTTTGTTTTGCTTTTGCTTTCTAAAGGGAGCACTAAAACTGCTGTAAAAATGTTAATCTGATGAACATTTGGTTTAGTGACATAAACCACAGCGACTGGAGATTTAGGACATTAAGATGACAAACCATTTCATGGACACTTAGAATAGAAGCTAGAACAACAGTTCTGAGTGCTGTATATTCAATTATGTTTTCCTTCTCTATTTTTTATTGTTCCTAATGACATACTCAGTCTATTGGTATTCCACAGTGATATCTGAGAAATTCTTTTTCTTTCTATTTTTTTTTAAATTTGAGAGTATTTTAATTATTCCAGACTAATTTGGAATATAAATCTAATTTGCCTATTCTAAGCAAGTAGCACCATGTGTTTCCTCTTGTTAATTTTTGTCGATAGTAAGCATATGATTATAATAAAAAATGGAAGAACAGGAACACAAACAGGAAAACATACCCCGTCTGTTGTCAGGTCTGAGCATTGACAGATTAAAAAGATAACTGGACAGTGCTGAGAGTCATGACACCTAGCAGTTAAATGTCTCAAAGTCTTAACACCAAGTTAGGCTCTCAGGCTGCCTATATATTGTAGGATTGTTGCTGGGTACCTAGGAATGAAACGTACAGCTGATACGTCAAGCAGAGAAATGACCAGGTGAGACAACAAAGCCATGTCTGTAATTCTGCCTTTGCTGGACTGTTCTGTAGATGGAGCCCTCAGTAAGACGTCCGTGGGAAACTGAAAATCCCTTCTGAAAATGGAGATCTCTTCTCAGAGTAAGGACTTAAATCATGCTACTGAGCAGAACTGAGCAACACTTACTTTCTATGGAAAAATAGTACGAGAAAAGAAGGGAGTGGCTGAGTGACAACTACTGCCTGATAGGTGAGTATAGAGAAAACCTGCTGTGAGAGCAGGGAGTTGAAATATTACATGCTATTTGTCCCAAGGATGTATGACCAGCTGCAGAAGGATGAGTTAGCATACTCTACCTGGCTCACCATACTGCGTGCACTGCCTGCTAAAGCTTGGGAGCCAAGGAAGAGAAGGTCACAGGAGCAGCGAGGATAGCTCTACATCCTCATAATCAGGACTTTCACTTCAGAGACAGGAAACCTCTCAGTTTTGTCAGAAATGCTCCTTCACCAAAGGAGCCTGAGCCTAAAAAAGTGGTGCCTGACCTGTGAATGCACTGTGGTGCAGATATTGCAAGACAAGGGCAGTAGTGGGCCCTGCCCAGCCCCTCCCAAGGGCTTCCCTCACTCTGCCCATGGCCAAGGACCCCATTTCAGCCCTCCAGAGCCATCAGCCCCTGCCCCAGCCATGCCACAGCAGGGCCCATCTCCAGCTACCCACAACCCTGCCCTGCCTGGACACAGGCCCTGTCAAGCTGGGCCCATCTGGAGGCCCACATGCCAGCTGCGCCTTGGCCCATGCCCTTCCCCAACGAGGGAGGTGCCCAGTGACCATGGCTATGGCTGCTCTGGTGCCCCCAGCTGCCCTGCTCCCGGCTGGGCTAGTGGGACAGGCCCTGGCTGATATCCCTTGGACACCCCAGCGTCCAGAAGGCCCTGATGGGGAGCACATCTGGACTAGGTTATACTTTAAGTGAAACAGCTGTCAAACACCAGCTGGCCTTGGAATGTCTATAAAATTGGATATCGGTAACTATTTTTAATGTCGGTTTTGTGCTGTTTTGAAAGTGAAAGTTGAGAATTTGTGACCCCATGTGCCAAGAAGGGAACTGCCCTAGTCCTCCTTCCCAGAGGAGCATGCCGGATAGATACACGAAGCTCCTACACTGAAGTCGGACTTCCTTCACCGGACTTCTCTTTTTGGTGAATTTGACCATGGCTGCTGTATTTTGTACTGCTGGAGTGCATTAGTCCAGGTCACCCGAAGAGTGTGCTGGGCACAAGGCTGAAGAGCTGTAGATCTCAGACGGCTTAAGCAGCTGGTGAGCACCTAGATACTCACATCCGATAAGAGGCAAATGCTTCAGGGCCTGATTTGTAGCAGAATCTTAAGTGCCTAAGCAATTTGTGAGGTAAAAATATGCTCCCTGAACAGGATAAGTGGTGGTTTTACAGACTTAGAGATCTAAATCTTGTTTTGGATTTTGCCCTCAATTCATACCTTTAAAACACTAAATGGTCTGTATCCAGGATAGCTGTTCTTCAAGAGACACATCACTGCTGACAACTCTAATCCTCATGTCCAGACAAAAATCTCCAAAAAGAAAACTCTGCTCTCCTAGAGAGATAAAACTTGAACAAAGCTGATCATGTTAATTACTGTAATTATTCTTCAAAAGGAGTTTGCTAGAACAATTTCCCATGGGAAAGAAAACTCACTTTTTCAGCCTTCTCCTTCTTAACATAAATATGCATAGTGATAATATACTTAAATGGGAAAAATATCCCCACATAGTTTTGTTCTTGAGAGGCAGATGGTGAAACAAAGGTGATTTCTAACTTAATGCACTTACAGAAGTTTCTCAGATGTTGTACTTAGTCTGTGTAACTGTCTCAGTTGGATGCAACAGCCGTAATGATTTATCTACTGAACAGTGATCTAAACCAAGTGTATCTGGTAAATGTATTTGTATACAGGCAGATGTAAAAGGGAAGAGAAGAGAAGAGAAGAGAAGAGAAGAGAAGAGAAGAGAAGAGAAGAGAAGAGAAGAGAAGAGAAGAGAAGAGAAGAGAAGAGAAGACTATTTTAGTTGGAAGGGATCTATGCATTGACCACCTGTCAAGGAAGCCTGTTCCAGTGTCTGACCACCCTGTCAGTAAAGAAATGCTTCCTAATGTCTAGCCTAAACCTCCCCAAGTGCAGTTTTGAACCATTCCTACATGTCCTATCACTGGATACCAGGTGAAAGAGCTCAGCATCTGTCTCTCCACTTCTCCTGAGGAATCTGTAGAGAGCTATGAAGTTGGCCCTCAGTCTCCTTTTCTCCAAACCAGATAAGACCAAAACCACTCCTCATAGGACACCCCTTCCAGCCTTTTCTCCATCTTTGTTGCTTTAAGGTGGATGTATAAGAATAAATGCCTCAATGAGACAGGCAGATTGGTGGATTTAGAATCACAGAGAATCACAGAATCACAGATTGGTAGGAGTTGGAAGGGACCTTCAGAGATCATCTGCTAAAGCAGGTTCACCTAGACCAGGCTGGACAGGAATGCATCCAGGCAGGCTATGAATATCTCCAGAGAAGGAGACACCACAACCTCTCTGGGCAGCCTGTTCCAGTGCTCTGGCACCCTCGAAGTTAAAAAAGTTTTTCCTCATGTTGAGACAGAATTTCCTGTGTTCCTGTTTGTGCCCATTACCTGTTGTTCTGTCACCAGGCACCACTGAGAAGAGTCTGGCCCCATCCTCCTGCCACCCGCCCTTTAGATATTTATAAGCATCGATGAGATCCCCTCTCAGTCTTCTCTTCTCCAGGCTAAACACACCCAGGTCTCTCAGCCTTTCCTCATAAAAGAGGTGCTCCAGTCCCTTGACCAGATTTGTAGCCCTCTCCTGGACTCTCTCCAGTAGTTCCCTGTCCTTCTTGAACTGGGGAGACCAGATCTGGACACAGTACTCCAGATGTGGCCTCACCAAGGCAGAGTAGAGGGGGAGGATGACCTCCCTTGACTTGCTGACCATGCTCTTTTAAATGCACCTCAGGAGACCATTGGCCTTCTTGGCCACAAGGCCACATTGCTGCCTCTTTATCAACTTGTTGTCCAACAGGACTCCCAGGTCCCTCTCTGCAGAGCTGCTTTCCAGCAGGTCAGGCCCTAACCTGTACTGGTGCATGGCATTATTCTTCCCTAGGTGCAGGACCCTACACTTGCCTTTGTTGAATTTCGTTAGGTTCCTTCCGCCCAACTCTCCAGCCCGTCCAGTTCTCACTGTATGGCAGCACAGCCTTCTGGTGTGTCAGGCGCTCCTCCCAGATTTGTAGCATCAAACCTGATGAGGGTACACTCTGTCCCCGCATCCAGGTCATCAATGAATATATTGAACAAGACTGGACCCAGTACTGACACCTGGGGAACACCACTAGTTACAGGCCTCCAGCTGGACTCTGGCCACTGATCACAACCCTCTGAGCTCTGCCGTTCAGCCAGTTCTCAATCCACCTCGCTATCCACTCCTCCAACCCACATTCCCTAAGCTTACCTATGAGGTAGTTATGGGAGACAGTGTCAAGCTGGGCAATGTTTCAAAAAGTTAATTGTTTCAACAACTACTGAACCCTGTGGATGCCTTTGGAAAGTTGGTAGATCATAGGATCATTTCAGGCGTGAATTAGAGGATGGGAATTAGTCAAATCCAGGTGACAGGTAAACAGAAGCCTGTTAAAACAGTGGTATAAGGCATAGAAACATAGGAAATGGAGTAGAGGGAGAAAAGAAATCTCTGCAGTGTTTGTTCCCTGGAATATGATCCAAACTGTTACAGGAAACGAAACTTCAAGCCTTTCAGTACTTGTTTATTGCTGTTACTAGTGACAGGATAGAGGCAGAATGATCAGTAAAGGAAAATATTACTAGCTCAGATATTTGTTTAATTTAAAGATGCAAAGATTTATCTAAAAAAGCATTCTCTTTCATGTACACTCCAGGTAGTTTAAATCTTTGCTAAAGAAGAAAGCTTTTCTTCAGGCAATCTTTCTTTAGACATAACCATACCTTCTGTCATCCTTTTAGACAGAGCCTCAGCAAGAGAAAAGTTTGCTTCTGAACCTCCTAACATATTCTTCACCCTTATTAAAAAAAAACAAAACAAACAAACAAAAAAATAATTAGGAGCTGAAATTCTTAAACAACACAAAAGGGTTTCTTTTTTTATAGTAATAACCTCATGTGTAAATGCAGACTAGTGAGCAAAAAGCCCATTAAGAAGCTGAGTGCTAAGAAGATTTGTGATCGACTCCATTTACCCTTGAAGGACAGATGATTCTCCACAGAATACGTTGACCCCTTCTAGGCTCCAGAAGCTCATTCAGCAGTCTTAAACATGTCTGTTTGGAAGTTCCTTCCCACCAATATAGCTTAGGAGCTGAGGGGGAAAAGGCAAGGCATCTTTGTCTAAGGCTTCGATGCACTTAGACTTACCACAATTATTTTCCTATTTAGTTTGTTCAGTTGTTAGATAGCTCAGTAGGTAAAGCCAAGGATTAAAAAGCAAGAAAGAAAATAAGAGGTGGTCTGAGATAGGCTGAGCTGTAGTCTAAACAAGGAGAGAGTGACTGTGCATTATCATCATGTGAATGGAGATTCCTGGGATAATGCTTATGGCTCTTAACTGCAAAAAAAAGACTTTACCAATAGCCACCCATTGTCCTGCTTTTGTCAAGACTGAAATAAGAGAAGACGGGCTTTTCAGGTCCAGTCTGTGAGGATGGCAGGGTGGAATGCAGTTGGATTCCAGCTGAGTGTTTGATGTCTTCATTTTTGAGCCCTCCTCTGAAAAAGAGCTGGCAGGAAAGTGTGGCCTTACATAGAAAAAGGGCAAGTCCTGGAGCAAGTCGCTTCCCTAGTAATGAGTAGACATCCAATTCTATTATAATAATGTGCTTTCATTGCCACAGTGGAGCTAATAGAGTTGTGGTGACTTCACACCTGCTGCAGCCTGGCAAAAAAAAAAAAAGTCACCATGAAATCTCCCAGAAGGCTACTGCTGTCTATGGGCAAGAGTGCAAGTGACAGATAAAGTGTCTGGCAATGACATATTGCTTCAGGACTGCAGCGAAACGCCTATAATGCTGTAGTATAATCTCCAACTTCCCTGCCTCTGAAAAATAAGAAAAAGGCAAAGAAATGATACATACAATGAAACGTTACCATTTCTTTTCCTGATTATCTGTGGAAGCACTGGTACTCCACCTGAGAAGTTTAATTGAGATTTGAACTCCTCAAGACCATGTATCCCTATTCAATTCCATACCTGCTTTTATTACTGTTAGAAAAAACCCTGTTCCAGTCTTATAGTTTAGATTCACTTTCAAATAACAATTTGTTTTTAAAAAATGTTGAGATCAATGGAAATGTTTCCAATGGCACAGGGCTGCTTTGTTGCTTTTCTCCAGATTCCACTGATAAACACGAGCTTGGTTTTCTTAAACAGTAAGATGCCATCTTTTTGACAGATACAATATGTAGTTATGTCACAGTATTATGATAAACCTTATAGGCAAGACACAGCAGGGTCAGAGAGTTTCTACATTCCCAGCACAGTTTCCATGAAAGGAATGTTTACATGACCTGCAGCGCAAAGTTTAAATATATGCAGCAGTTTTGCTGTTAACTCCCTGAACTTGCTTGCTGAGCAGCCCGCGACCAGCAAAATTCTGCTCGACTTGTTGTTACGGTGTTAGTGTTAACATTTTCCTGTCTTGTCAGCTGTTTTGGACATCTGCTGTGCTCTATAAAATGTCTGCACAGGGGTGGTTGGGGGGTTTTGTTTGGTCTGTTTGAGCGGCTGAGGAACATAAATATTAGTCTGTCCTTTTGTTTATGTTGGTTGAGGGTAGATGAGAGAAGAGGAGGAAATCTTGGATATCAAGCCAATGAAAATGAGCAAGATTCTTGCTTGACAAGTGCTGTATTTGCCTTTTGCGACTCCTTTTCAAATCTGTAACATATACGTACACAAAGCACAGGGTAGGTATGACCTAATGTTTTGTTAACATGTGGTTTTACAGGACTGATTCAGAACTCATTTTAGTCATACAGGTTTTTCATAATCACAGTTAATATCTTTTGGCTTAGATGGGATTGCTTTATGCATCAGGAGCCTGCTATACACTGGAGAAATTAAACTGGCTGAAGTGCCTTGAATGCTTACAGAGCATTTTACATTATTCTCAACAAGGCCTATTAAAGCAAGAAGGCAGAATAGATAGGATACTAACCAGTGACTGCTTGAAATTTATGCACAGAACATAGCCCACACCCAATTGTGTTTGCTCCTCATGCTAGAAAATCTTATTTTCCCCTCAAACGTTCTGAGAATATTCTGTCAGTTTATATCCGTAGCCTTTAAAGCAATTTTACAAGGGATCTGCTTGTTCCTAGTCTACAAATGGCAAAACTGGAAAATGGCACGGAGAAAAGCAATTATTTCTCAATTCTGAATGGTAGACCTAAGAGAGCAATTCAAGACTAAGTCTGAAGTGTTGGCCACAGTAGGATCAAGTCCATATTCACTGACTAGTTTAAAACTGGTTAAAGCATTAGAAGCCACAAGAACACATAGATGAGTGTGGGCTTCAAAACTGCCAATAAATCATGGCTGTAAGCTCAAAATAGCTTTGTTATTGCTGTGGTTAAACTATTAGAGGTGCCTACATTACCCTGTTTAAAGCTAACCTGATTATGCTTATAACATATTACCCTTGCTTTTTGTGACTGATATTCCAATTACTGTCCACAGAAGAATGTTGCTTCCTTAGGAGCTTTAATTAGATTGCAAGTTTTGAAGGACTTCTGGAACAAAACTCTGGGGAACTGCTCATCACAACCCTAATTTTGTGTCATTGTTCAAAACTTTCAAAAGTTTTTTAAAAGAAAGACTGATTACGATTGCAAATAACTAACAGAGCATACTTGAAGACTAAAACATTATGGCTTTGTTTTATTAGAAGTTTCTCAGTTGAAGCATTTGACCTTACTTAGAGGCTTTTTTTTTTTTTTTACTTGCTGGCCTGCAGTTAAATTCAAGTGTGTTTCATGCATTTGCAAATACTGATATGATAAGGGTGGTATTCATAGGGTGATGTCTAGTGTCTTAGATGTGCCTATTAAAGAAGGGTGAGTTTTCAAAATGTGATCTCTGTTGCCTCTTTAAAGTAATTTGTTTTCAAATATGAAGTAAATTCTTCCTGTTTCCTTTTCCTTTGCATGACTTTATATGGTAATTATCTCAAACAAGACAAGCTACATGCAATTTTTTCCCCTTTTTGCATTGACTGTATTTGAAGCGTCTTCAGTAGCTATATAGAAACTGCAACTCAGCTAATCAAACACATTGTGTTGATCCTTCTCTCCAAACATAAATTTCACTAGGATTGTCTCTTTAGTTATTAGGAGCTCTCTCTATATGCATATTATTACTCCATTGCAGGCTTGAGGTCTTTAACAACTTAAAATAAATTAAAAAAATGTGCTCCATGACTCACCTTTTTAAACATTCTGCACTGAATCAGCCATATCTGAAGTCATGAAAATTAAACAAACATTTGTTCATCTGAATGTAAATTCTGAACGAATGTCAATGGATACATTCTTCCCCACAGTAAAAATTGTAAGGTAGCAACTCAGTCATGCAGTCAAGATATTGACAAGATAGGCTGAAAGCTCAGCAGTCAGATATGAGGGAAATGAGGCAGAGGATAAATCTCAGTCTTGAGAATGAATTAGCTTAGCAACAGAAGGGAGGGACTGGCTATTCTTTATGACAAAAATGTCAGAGATGGTCAAAGGAATGCTGCCAAGGAGCATTCCTACAGACGGCACAGCACAACAGTAGCGACACTGAGACAACTGCCTGGCCAGTTGCTAAAGGTGAGCAGAAAGCACAACAGGAAAATGAACATTTTTCACAATCACTTTTGAAAGAAAAGCATAAATGTTTTTCTTGCTCTGCAATGTTTCCTGCCATACGCCTGTCTCAGACCTGCCAAATTACCTGGATTCATCCTGTGCTCACTTAGATTTGTTCATTTAGATCTCTGGTACTTCAGGGACTGTTAATCCTGGAAGCTCACAGGGAATCTCAGGTTTTGATCTCTCCACCCTTTCAGCATGTCCTACAGATGGATATGACAGCTGTTTGCATCTGACAGATTAAATCTGGTAACTGAACTTGCTGTGTGTGCACTCAGCCAGTCCTCGAACCAGAACCCTGGGGGTGTATAGAAAGCAGGTTTACCAAGTGAGTCAAAAGGGAGCCTTCCACTAATAGCTGTGCTAAGCTTCTCTCAGTTTGAAGTCAGTTATTTGCAAGTCTTACAGCAGTTCTTTGACAAGGGAGATTTTTTTCCTGTGATGAAACAAGAAACAGAGCCGATGTTAATAAGAGAGATGCTACACTTTGCCACACTGAAATTATGTGTCTGGTTTATTGCAGCAGGCTCATGGCTACAAATGATGTCATTAGTGCCTCACTATAGAGATGTGACTTGTAACAGGACTTGAGAAGGAAAGAGGTTGAGGGGTTGCTTTTTTTTCCTCCATTTAATTAAGTGAACTCAGTCATAGAATTTTTAAACAAGACAAAGAGCTTCTGTCTTTCTTATCTGATAAAATCTGGACAAGGCTGGTAGAAACCCAAACTATTCGCTACAGAGGTGCAGCTATCTACCTTAGTTGAAGCAATACTGGGGCCAAGAAGAAATTAATAATTTTAAAAAATAAAGCCTACTGCTAATTCCCTGAAATTGTCCTTTCAGGTGGGTTTTGGCATCTCTGTCAGAGCTTTAAAGGAAAATGTTTCCTCTAACCTAGGAAGAAATGCCAATGTTTTGACCTAACACCTTCAGTGATGAACGCTGTTGGGTTATCCACCCTATTCTCACATTTTACATACATGAAAAGCATCTAAAATATGACGATGTTGCTTAAATTTTTCCAAGAAAAATACATGCTCAACTCCAGCCAAAGCTATGTCGCCTTTTTTTATCTTTGGCCTCACCTGCCTGACAAGGAAGCTACATGTTAGAGAAGAGCAGGAAGCTTAACCGGAATGATTTCTCTCTCTGCATTCTTCTCGTAGTTAATGTAAACTCAGGGCAGGGTATCTGAACAGTGCCTCTGTAGCAGCCGTGTAGTTGTGAACCTAGCTTCTCCTTAAAGGACTTGCTTTACCTCATAAAATCTGCAGGAATTGGCTTATGCTTCTAAACAGATTTCTGGCAACTAATAAGATGGACTTTTGTGACTATTTTGATGTTTTTCACCTATTCACTTAGGAATGTTTCTTAGGGGTTTGAGTTTTATGTTGTATAATCCCTAGACACTAAACTGGTGAACGGACAAATATTTTTTAGTAGTTTGTTTTGTTTGTTTTGTTTTATTTTGTGTTGGTTTTTAACTGGTATAAAAAAAGAAAGGAAATAGAAAATACAGTTTTCTGGGAGTACATAGCTACATACAGCATTGGTAAGGCTGGTATTAGAAAACTGTGTGCAATTTCAGTATTCACAACTTTGAAAGGGGGTTAAGAGTGGAGATGAGGTAGCTAAATCCATAGAAACTACTTGCAGTCTAGAGAAAATGTCTCACAGGGAGAAATGTACAGCAAGAGATGTGCTGAATTTATTTTTTTTTTAAGGGCTTTTTTAACTTACAGATATCATCATAGATGGGGAATATAGAGTACTGAGGACTTTAAAATCTAGTAAAGAAAGCCATAACAAGATTTATGTCTGCAAGAAGAAGCCAGACAAACAAAAATTAGGAATAAGGCATTTTTTTAAAAACCAAATGGCCATGATTAATGAATGGAATAACTCAGCAGAGAAATGAATTCTCCGCCTCTCAACATCTTCAAATCAAGAGAGTATACCTTTTGGAATCTATGCTTTTACTAAATACAGGGCATGTTTTAGTCAAGCAAGGACTGTTGGCTTCAGTACAGGGGTAAAGGGTGAAATTTAATGACCTGTAATAAATGAGTAAGGCTAGATGATCCAATGTTCCCTCCAGCCTAGTTTTTATTAATCTCTTATTCTCTCCGATTTGTGTTTAAGAAAAAAAAGATAGATCAAACTATGCTTCTAAATCTCATTCTGGTTTTTTATTTTATTACGAGCATCTTCTGGAACTAGGTGTAACTCTTTTTCTTTTTTTTTTTTTTTTTTTTATATGTATACACACTGTATTTCAGTAGATGTAATAGAACAAAACTGAGTTTTGATTTTCCCAAACCAAAAACAAATTCAGAAAATACAGCATCTCTTTGCTCACACATATTTTTTAATTTGCAATCTGCAGACAATTATTATCTGGAACAATAGAGACAGTCATAACATGTGCAAGTTGTTGGGTTTTTGTGTTTTTTGTTTTAATTTGTGAAATGCTGGATGCTTGCTCTTCTCATTATTGCATTAAGTTGTCTAGTGTAGATGTACATTCAACATCAGGTCATAGTCAGATCTACAGCTGACTTGTCACATCATTAGGTTTGCTAAACCTCTGCTGTGTTTTTAAGCATGGCCACTGTGCAGAGGATTCAAAAAGATGAAGACAAAGCCTGATGGCCAGGATTTTCTAAAGTACACTACAGTGTTGGCCTAACTGTGGTTTGTTTGAAGTCAATTGAAGTTGTACTATTGATATCATAGACAGTATCTTCAGGCTGATGCTGAATACTTTTAATAATCTTAAACAGCAGTTCTGCAGCATCTTCCTTATTTTTGAACTGTATAGTATTAAATGACAATAACGTATTAGAGGGAAATTATGACTAACTGTAAATGAGTACATTTATTGAATTAAAAGGAACTAGAGTAGTGATACGATGGCAAGCACAAATGTAAACCAGTAATTCCACACTGACTCTCTGAGATTGAAACCACTATTACCGTAAGCACCAGAACAATGTCTTCTTTTCCCCTGAGTTTTAAGTGGAGGGAGACTGAAAAGTTATCACCACTAATTCAAAAACACCTTACCTTTTTCTCTCCTCTCTATTGTTCTCCTATACAGTCAGCAGGAGAGATAATAACATGGAAGCTTGCCTCTATGACAAGAAATCCTTTTAAAGACAGTTAATAACTGATGATACAAGTCAAGAGATAAACATTGCCCTGTTCCTCTCAACTTTGGGTTATAGATAACTCTTATTAGATACTTACTATCCCACAAAACTCTGGCTTTCACCTGTTTTCTAGGCCAGACATTTCTTCCTGTGCTCCTCTGTTAACTTTCTTTTGTCACAGTAAAATTCTCAGAGCACTGGATTCATCATTCTTGACAATTTTAATAATAAGCAATTATTGCCAATGAGTAGAAATTGCTCTGTGTTCATGAACTTGCTTTTTGATGCTCTCATCTCGCTAAATGAATGTGTGCTTTTTATGTCAGTTCTGGTCCCAGGTCATCCTGATAAAGACTGTGATATGAAAGCAAGAAATCTTAAGAATAAAATGTATACAGAATCCTTATTAGCAACAACAAAAATACAATATCAACAAGGAAAAAAATTGAGCTACTTCTATCTATTTTTAAGGTGTAATGAAGGGTGACATTTTAATGCTTTACAGTTCAGTTACACAGGTAAAGATGTTCTGATCAGCTGTGGCTCGATAAGGCATAAAGGCATAAAAAGAAATTATTCTGCAGAGAAATAGATAATGTGCAATCTATTTAGGAAGAGCAATCAGTTGGGTAAGGCCTTGATCATTGATTATAATTCAGCAAAAATCTAATTTAGGTATTTCATTTGAGGGGCAAAATTGTTCTCTCAAGGTTTTTCTGTGAAATTAATTTTTTGGAAGTGACCAAATCACCTACGAACCCAAATCTCTTGGTTTATGTAACTAAACAACCCATGTGCCTCTGAAAATATTAGCCAGGGATGTTAAGGAAGTGCCTTTTCTGTATTTGTTATACATTTCAGTTCAGCTTCTTTTTCTTTAATATGCCCATACTGAGACACAAGTACTGAATTCTATAAGCCTTTTGTTATTGCCAGGGCAAATATAATAAGATTTAATAATACTTGGAAACCAATTTTTATGTATGTGGCAACATAAAAGAACAAATTTTTACATAAAAGGCAGCATGTTTAAAATAAAAACACAAATAGTAAGAGTAGATTATAATGAAGTGTCTGGAGGGAATCATGCTTCCTTTTGATCATTTTTTAGATGAGGCTTTCCTCTGAATCACAAATAAAAATATTTGAATTGTTATTCTGTGGTCCTCCTTCACTAGCCTCATGGTCAGTCACATTTAAATATTCCAACCTCTTGTCAGCACTTCAGCTGAACACTTCCGTTGCATCTGCGAACAGCGAGGATGATAATCATTTGCTTACATGCCCTATCAACAGAAAAAAATGTCAGACGTTTCCCTGCATCTGGGGTAAGGGACGCAGGGGACCTATGCATACTACTTTCTGCTGATGATGTTAATGCTAAATGATTAATGAAGAGATTAGTCACGCATCTATCGGGAATGGGGTAAATACATTTGGAGCTGAAAGATAGCGTAGGTGATTCCTCAAGGTTCTTTCCAGATCTATCTTCTGTTGTTCTATGATAACACATAAGTCCTTCCTCTCTTGCTGTTTTAGGCTTTTCTCTAAGGGAACTTTTCTCTAAGGGGATTTTTCTCAAGGTCACTTCTCTAGAATGGTATGCCTCATGATTAATTGCCCTTAAATAGTACTAAACTGGCTGAAAGTGGAAGTATATAGGCCAAGAAATTCAGCTACAAAGTAGGGTGCTTCTGCTCACTTCCCTGGAGCTGTTGCAGTTCATAGCAGCTGAGGATATGGTTCCCATACTTCAACTTTCACCTCCAAAATGTAGTGAGCTCATTCTCAACATTTCAAGTGCCAGTGTGGATGAATTCCAACACTGGAAGCACATTTGAACTGGCAAACAGTAAATGGCTGCCATCAGGCATAAGCACTTGTTATATCAAAGCTTTGGCACATTATTTATGGAAGACTTACTCTAATGAATTCCATCCACACCTACCAGATGTGCAATCCAGGATTATGCCAGCTGTTTACCAGAATACTTGATGTCCAATAACATCATGACTATAACATGACATTCAATTTCAATGTTGCTGAATAAGGAAACTTTGTCTTAATATCTTTGTAGAAAATGAAAAAGCAAGGTTCTCACATATCCTGATTCAAAATGTTAGCGAAACGTAAGCTGGCCCAGCCCTTGTGTAAACACATGCGTTTCTGTGCATATGGCCAACCCCAATTGAATCTGCACAAGGCTCTCTGGTACTCATAACAAACAAACCTCATATATAAAATCTGGGGAACAATAAACCACCAAACAAACGATAAAGGAATCTGACTAGCTAAACAGCATTCACCATGATCTGCTTATTTAAAGGTACTTGCAGGAACAAAAGCACGATTTCTATTAATATTGAATGATTTTGATTCACATAGGGAAGTCTTCCTCTCCATCAGTGATCCCATTAAAATTAGTGGTATCTCTGACAAATTCTAGTGTTACCAAACATCTGTGAAGACAACAGAAACTAATTCTGCCTTTTTTATTATGTGATACATACAGAAAAATTATTTCCTTATTTTTATCTTGTTTATTTGTTTGTTTTGTATAGAACTATGCCCTACCTAAAATGGTATTCTGTCATAGAACACTGAAATAAATTGATATTAATCATTTAGCTTCTCGGGCAGGAGGATTTCATTTTCATGTTCGTCGCTTGTGATGCATTGGCTTCTTGGTCAGCGTGTTTACAAATACAATAATTTACCAATGAGAAGAATAATTCATTCTTTTAAGATCTATTTAAAGCTGGGAAAGCACCAAAGACTTCTTGAAAGTGTTATGCTTTCTGGGATGATAAATATTTGTCATAACCTGTTTGGCTTTATAACCACATAAGCCACTGACATATCAAATTAGGAAGAAATATAATGTGTTGATAACAACACAAATATACACATATGTTAAAACTTTACAACTTATTTGCAAAAAAATTTGTTTATACATCTTTATTTAGATAATGAAAAATACAAACAATTCACACAAGAACTGCTCTCACAGGAAAAAATCAAAGCATGGTGTCAGTTTACTGTACTCCTTTTGTAAAAGTGAATTTATTTTTAATTAGCTATGAGGCAGGTCTTTTAAAATTTTATTTTCCCTCAAACTGCTTATCAAATTACGACTTAGTAAGTCTTGATCTCAGAAAATAGTCACACAATTCATCTTTTGTGGTTCAAGTATCGCTAAATGCGCTAACATTTCCTGCCCGGGTCTTTGATTTGTTAAATTATCTACTGCTCTGAATACATATTGTTAATGAGAAATACTAACTCTGATGATGATGAAAATTCTAGTTTCTAATATTCCAGCTTGCTATTCCTAGAAGTAAAGCATCACACAATGTAATGCTGTAGCAGTGTGGTGGGTGTATGCGTATTGTAGTTGTTCAAAGACAGGGCATGAAGACAGTTATAAAATATTACTTTGTTTATCTTTTCTTGTAGAATAGTAGTAATACTTGTAATCTATTTTTCAAGTCTTCTTTATTTCCCCTGTGGGTCTGATTCTATATCAGACCCGTAGGTTGGTATCTCGAAAACAGCTTCAGATTAACATTTCTGTGTTGAAGTATACCATTCCTAGTCTTTCATCTGTAAAAGCATTGTTAGAATTCCTGCATTTCAATGGTGTTTGATAGATGGACAATACTTGGCAATGCGTATCAACGTCTTTTATTCTGCTTCTTGTTGCAAATATACATGCGGAAAAAAGTGAGAGATCTTGGCATGAAAAATATCTTTCATTGTCAAAACAGAATTTCCTCACCCCTCTCTGAATGAGCTTTATTCATCAGTCTTTTCCATTGTTTCATTGACAGCTCTGGTCCAAAACTTACTGAAGTCAGTAGGTTTTGAACTGCTTCTTAATGTTCCAAGGTCATGAACATCTTTTCTATTTTTAAATCTCATTTAAAAAAAAAAAAGAGTACTGTATATTAAAAAAAATCTTAACCAAAACCCAAAATAAATAAACAAAAAGATTGAAGGTAAATGTAAATCCACTCATCGGAAAATTCAGTTAAACTATACATTATACTTCACTCTCCAGTGTTACCATCTTAGAGAAAGTACTTACTTCTACCACTACCACTTCTACCTGCTTTTCAGTCATAATTAAATAGTTATGTTTGTTCAATTTCTGCAAAGCACTTTGAAATATGACATCAATGCTTTCAGGCTTATTGGAGAATGTTATGATTTCCCTACTTTGTTGAATAAGGAGCACTGTGCCTTTCCTGAGGAAACATCCAAAAATACGGATGCGTATATGATCTTAGTAGAATAACATTTGTGTTTAACAGTGAATGCATTTTTATTGCTTGAGTTTTGGTTAACATCATTGGTCTTTTAAGAACAAGATGACACCCAGGATAATAAATTCTGAATAAAAAAGTAAGAGCAGGTTGAATAACATCTTGCTGGTAGATGTTGAGAACAGAAACTGAGTGAATGAAGACTGGGGGGAGGGAGGGTAGGGGAAGGGAATGTGGTTTGCAAGGTATTTCCTATTACTATTATTAATGCACCCATGTAATGAGTTCCTGATTGTCTCTATCCATTTCAGCAGGTTGCCTGGAGACAACTTAACCCGTCCTAAAGACCTATATACGATCTGTGTCCAAACACAAAAGCTTCAAGCTCACTTCGAACTCTCCAGGAATACTGGCAGGCAGTCCTTATTTGCTAATCATACCATATGCAGGTAAAAAGTTGCCAAGAGCTAGACCAGAGCAGAAGTATCTCCCAGTCAATTATGTGCTTTCACAGCACTCATTTTTAGAAGCCAAATTTTAATAAACAAATTGTTTTGCCATTTGTCCCCATCGACTTTGCTCAGTCTTAACAATGCGAAAACTATCCCTTTCCTAAAACTTCTCTCTTTGGACACATCTCCAGATCTCTGACATGTAATAGCAACTCATTATTCATTCTTGTTTCATTGGCAAGTACATCTGCTGACAGCAGCCAGGGAGAACTGGAGCTTCCTGTCCTCATGAACTTTCCAAGTGTCTGCTGAAAGACAGCATACTCTCCCATATTTAGATATTACCAATCATATCCAAGAATATAATAAAAAATAATGAGTGTAACAACAAACAGGAGGAACTGTTGTACCTTATATGACCTTAGTTAAAAAGTTGTTCTGTCTTCTTCTTGAAAGGGTTACAAAAGGTAATGCAATTTAATAGGCTTCGGAATGTTTTTGCCACTTCATGGTGGAGACAAAGTTGACTTAATAAGTTAGGTGTATCACTGCGCATTTTAACTAGATACAAAATTGTTGTGATCAACAGAAAAACATCTAGCCTTTTGACAGTAAGATATATAGTGTGGACTTAAAAGTAGTGCACTTGAAACCTGAAAGCAGGCTCACAGCTTTATGGCATATCTATATAGATACAACCAATGCTTCTAAGAATTGTCACCAGGACACTGTTTATATGTGCTTTTATCTAGCTTTTATCTGTTATTTATAGCACCTTTATCTTTGTATATGCATGTATGTGTGTGGTATGTGTATAGAGAAGAAGAGAGAGAAAGAATATGGTCTAAGCTTACACAGTTACAGTGAAGTCTCATAATCTTTTATTAATATCTCAGCAGTTATATATTTCCCAAAGGTAGTTGTATCAAAAAAAAAAAAAAAAAAAAAAAAAAGGAAAACAGGAAAGCAGCAAGAAAGAAAGCAAACAGACACACTATGACAATTTTTATAAAAACTTAGAGGAGGCTCTGTCTTCCATAAAAATGAAACAATAACTTGATAGAAACTACATGCCTGTCGACACTTAACATTTCCAAGGAAGTATTTATTGTATAGTCACTGTGAAAACTTCATTTGTATATTCATTTGCTCTGTCATGAGTCTGAGCTGCAGCTTACTATAGAAAAGAAACATTCTCTGCCCATTTATTTAGATTATATTGTGCCTCCTTTGTATGCAGCCCAGTCATATAAATATCATGATTCTAGAGTTAAAGTATTGCCAATAAGTATGAATTGTGTCACCTATAACGAAGAAGGTTAATCTTTTTTAGAAGAAGGAATGTATTAAGCCCTCCATAAAGCCAGTGTTAAACACAAAAAGCAAAGTAGTACACCTGAAAGTAGCTTCCTAAGCTTGGGGCTGGATCAGGGTTAAGTTGATGCTGTTTCCAGGCTTAACCAAAACCCACTGATGAGTGGGATATGTGTAGTCATTCACAAATTAATATAGACACTTCTTCACTATCTTTTTCTCTTACATAGGGAAAAAGAGGTTTACAGATTTGTAAACGTTAACAGCTTCACAGGTGAAGAGGATTGCAGTTTTTCACTACTGTCTAACCTCTCTGCACCATTTTCACCACTTTCATTTAATATGCAGCTGATTAGAGAAATATTTACTTGGTTTAGGAATGGACCAGTGAGGAAGTATTGATTTATTTATTATTTTAGTTGCTGGGGGAAAAAAAAAAAAAAAAAAAAGAAATCTGAAAGTGATTCCAAAGGAAAAATATTTCTTTTGTGTGGTGAAATTTAAAGCTTAAAAAAATGTTCCTTATCATGCAGATTGACACTTAGACTGCCTAATTCCCTCTAAACTGATACTCAGATAGAATATAAAGCATTTATGTCTAAACTCGATCCATTCCACCTGAGCTGGTGGCATGAAAATCTGGACACCTTTGTTTTGGAAGATAAAGCTCATAATGTGCTTAAAACTAAGCTCTAACATATGTTCGAAAGTAGCACCTGGTTTCCACCTAACCCCCTTTATGATTCACAGATGGGCTGGGAAACAGCTACTCATTTGGAATTCCCAATATGTAAGATATGATCTTTGCAAGACAATACACTCAGACAGTCTAGAGTTTTAATTAAAAGCTACAGCCAGATGAAGAATCTTATAGCAATTAATTCTGATAATTCAAATGCTTACCCAGAAAGATATGAATGCACATACTATAACTTCGGCACTGTGAGTGGTGTCAGAGCTACAGCTGCTGCAACCAGGAGAGGGACTTAAGCACCGAAGAGCAGGGTAGGCAGGACCAGCTTCATCTGCATCCACCTGATGAGACTGAGCTACTCTGGGGGAATGACTGCAAGAACTAGTGATTCAAAGAGCAAAACAGAAAGTGTGGTCGGTAGTCTAATCCTTAAGGCACTTACTTCAGGTTAGGGACACCTGGGCTCAAATCCATTTCCAAAGAACATTTATATATTTTAAAGAATGATTCTGTAAAGTAAGAAAAGTAAGAATCCTTAAATGTATGTTAAAATTTAAGTCACTACTTTCTATCCTTACTCCACTAAAGCAGACTCTTTAATGTTTTCACAGTTGTGTTCAGATTTACGCCTTGGCTACTGTGCAGAAGAAAGTTATTGTAATAGGATTATCTCTTTAGTTTTCTCCTCCTGCCTCTGGGTTTTCAAAGAAAATGGCAGACACTTCTGCATTCTCTGAAGTGCAGGTTTCCTAATATAGCTGTACAGTGGACTCAAGCAGAGAAAAAAAATTGCTTTCTAGATTTTGATTGGGTTTAAGAAGTAAAGCTCTGGCACATAAAAATAGAAACTATGCTGGGAATGCAGAGGCACCTGAGGAATGTTCATTTCAAGCACTAACGTGTCTATATGCTTTGGCACTCCAACAATCAGGTATCAGTTGAATGTGGGTTTTCAGCATCATAAATTTGGACCTAGACACACCATTCCTGGTTTATAGCCTTTTTCACATCTTACCTTGTGAAAACGTTGCCCACAGCTGTAAGGAAAAAAAAACACAAAACTTTCCCTGACATTTATATCCCAGTATTATTAGGAATGTTAATTAAAGTGATTCTCCAGTTTGATTTTTTAAAAAACCTTTCTTTTAATTAATTAAACACATTTACCCTTTTTGTTTCCAGTCATATAAAGTTTCTTTCTTAGATAAATAACATGTCATCTTACATGTTTATTTACAAAAGATATTACTGACCACCTCATTTCATCATTGAATACTATTATGAAGTCAAATCTGAAAATAGTTGAATTACTTGAAACAAAGAGTCCAATTTAGCACTTAATATACTACTGTGCAAGTTTCTGTGATGAAAAATATTTTGCTTTCTCTGAAAGAAAAACGTATAATCCCAAACTGCAATCACTGAAAATTACTACAATTCCATTTAATGCACTTAGTTTCAAAGCTGGAAAAATGAAAGAGATTCCTTTCGACAGGTTCTATTCTAAGTTAAAAGACTTATTCCAATTTAGAAAACATGAGCATTCTTTCAGAAGGAAAGGAAGAGCTCAGAGAAAAAGCACAACATGTCATGCCATAATGCACCATTGTCTTAATACCTTCAAAATAATACCAGAAGCCACTCGAGGATACTCTGCTGAGCTGAAGAGGCTTGCTCACCCATCGCTAAACATTCAAATGGAAGAAAGAAATCCCTGTAAGACCAGCTAAAAGGCTGTGAATTATCCTTCCTTTCATCTGACAGACTTGTCTTGGACAGGAAATGCTGAAATGGATCTGAAAAATAACAGAAAGCTGCACCCTTACCTTTGAAAGTTACATATATACGTATATATTATATGTGCATGTAGGTATATATATATGGAAGCTGGGTCAGGTATCGCGCTGAACTGCCTCTCTGCCTGCCTTACCTTGGCTACTGAGCTAGATTTTGTGATCTCCAAAAGTGCTATGTGCTTTCTTGAAGGTCTTGTCTGTGGAAATACAAAGGGAAAGAGGGAACAGATTTATCAAATACATGAACTGAAAGCACACAAGGCCACTGGGCTGATACTCTCATCTCAGACAAAACTTGGTCTTTGCTGTCAACCAACTGAGATGATGTTGAAGCCAATGTTTCAAGCAAATCAGTTAGCAGACAGTGTATAGGCACTGGTCAACAGCTTCCTAGTCATGCTTCCCTCATCAGCCCACATATCATCATTCTGCCCTTGGCTTTGCTAGCTTTTTTACTACAGGCTGGGGGTAAGGGAAGTTCTAGACGTACGGCTCTGTTTTCCAGCCTGGAAGCAGTCAAATGTGGGTAAGTCTGTGGGGAAAAGCACTATGGCTTCTTATTTCATCGCGAGCCATGATACAGCTCTGCGTTTTGGACCATAAACGATAAGTGTGTCAAACACATTTGTAAGCATGCCTTCGCAGCTCGCTTGAGAACTTAAAAGCTGCTTGACGCCTGTATATGGAATAGCCTTTTTTCATTATTTGTACCATTGGCCTTAATCCAGTTCCCTGCTGTTACCTTTCTTTTCCCTTCCTGACTGTTGGACAGATATTTACAGATAATGTCTTCTGATGGCATACTAGCTCTTGCAGTTCGTTTTAATGTTGATCTTAGGAATCCCTGACCATACAAGCAGTTAAAAGTCTGATAAGGACACACAACGGGGGCAGAAAATGGGAATACTCACTTCCACAATGCTACCTGCTCACTTTGCTGTTATTAAATTGCTTTATACAAGTTTTTTCCAAATAATTCTGTGGTGAACTTATAATGGAATCATATTCTTAAGTCCCTTCAGACTTGGAAATAATTGTCATCTGTGAAGTTTTTTAATGAAATTTAACCAGTCTAAAAGTCTGTGTTCTTCCTTTCTTTTTTTTTTTTGTTTTTTCCCCAGTCAGATTTTTATAAGAGTAAGACTTATGAGTGGTGGTAGAGAAAACTTTTATTTTTTAATAGAAGGGGAAGAAAAGAATAAATTGAATGAACTACCTTTGCAAACAGATCTCTCATTACAGTTGATGCTCTGGGACTATCACTAGTGTTAAGACTAATAAACAATTTGCCAATACTAAGGCAAGTTCTAACTCTCTAGCTGCTAATTTTAGGTAGAAAAATTGTTTTCATTTTTAATATACTTTTCTTTCACTTATGTGCTTTTGATATCCTTTGCTGAGTGAAAAGGTAAAAATGTGCTCCATTTAAGTCTAAATAGGTAATTTTACTGTATTTTTAATCCTTTGCTCAGTATTTATTGCCTAATTTTCACTTTAATTATCTTTTTTCATATTTGAATAAGAGAAGAAGTAAAATAAATTCAAACATAACTCTTATGTGATACTAAGGGAAAAAAGCTTTATTTAGATCTCACATTTTTTAACCATGTGACTGGAGCTAGGCTTTTTTTTTTTTAATATAGTTTCAGTTATACAGCTATATTTGTACTGTGGGGAAAAATACTAAAAGAAACACATCAACAACAGTCTTCAGATTTAGGTTCCTCAATTTTTCAATGCCTCATGAAATCTCAGCTATTTTTCAGATATGCTGAGCTTCCAGTAAATCAGTAACAGGGTAACCTGTGAACACCAAAAAAAAAAAAAATTACTTGAATGATGTCTTCCCACTAACATAGAAACCAGTTTTGTATCATTTGTTGTCTCCTTGTCTGTCTTCACTTTTAAAAACAATAATAATGAAATAAAGCATAAAAACAGACAAAAAAAATGTTTACTTGCAGTAACTAGAAGGTGTTGTTTATATTTAGAATAAGAAATTCTCTTGTACATAGTCTGTAAAGCGGTGTCAGGAACATTAGTTAGCTGATGTTTGTAAAGCTCTATACAAGTGCTGGGTGTTATCTAAATATTCGTAGTCATAGAAAGCCTGATAAATTTTTGGTTTTAGAAAAAAAATAAAGATTTATTAATGACTCAGATATCTATCCTGGCAGAGAGACTGCAAGGTAGATCTACAGAAGAATGGTTTTCTGACACATTTTTAATGGACTGGGAAGGACAACATACCTCAAAAAGGGAATGCATAGCCAGGGAAGGCATTGTGGTGGAGACAAAGAAGGACAAAATCGTGGAGCTGTTCCTCAGAATAATAATGCACATTGCCATTGCCCCCCCCCCGGCCCTGTACTCCTGCCATCGTTGGTGGGAATGCCACTGTGCATGATGACAGTTGCAAAATGTGCAACTGCGACAATAGCCAACTGAAGGAGTCCGGGATACTTTCCTG
Organism: Larus michahellis; assembly: GCF_964199755.1. Classification (NCBI taxonomy): domain Eukaryota; kingdom Metazoa; phylum Chordata; class Aves; order Charadriiformes; family Laridae; genus Larus; species Larus michahellis. The sequence continues at coordinate 89,354,728 of NC_133898.1, read as the reverse complement.
CAGACAAGCATCCAGAACCATTTGAGAAGACGCATTTTTGCTCATACCCGGCTTCCATCCACTGCTGCAGGAAGGCATGTGTTTCCCATGGACCCTGTGTTACATCTGACAGCAGATGTGAGTGTCTCAGCTAAAGAGAGAAATAGTGTATTACATATCCAATGCATTTGCATGGGCTGGCAGATATGTCATGAGACCTACGGATTATCATATTCCTGAATGGTTACTAGGTACTCCAGTGCTCCTAAAGTGCCTCCAGACACCTCTATTTTAGCAATAGCTAGCAATCTAGTCTAAACTTAGCAGAATCATTCAGCTCCTCTAAGTGCACTCACAAGATTTCTGTTGAGTGTAATACAGTCTTGTGGTCTACATGTGATATAAACACCTCAAGACAGACACCTAGATTTAGATGTCTTAGTCCCAAAATGAATCCCACCCAAAGAGTTTCTTCCTTGACTGAATGATCCATTGGATATCCAGTACACAGTTACTCATGCAGATACAGATTTTTTGTCTCATCTTTGTTGTTGAATCATAATAAAAGAGTAAGTGTTATTAATAGAGCTCCCCTATGCAGCTTTTTTCCTGCTGGCTGCTGGCAGAGTTGTCCTGCACAGCATTTTCTGTTTAGCTGACCACCTAAGGTTTCTGTGTAATCTCCAAATCTGCTGGGTACTATAGTTCTTGGCTGCTCTGTGTGAATACTTTCTTGGTTGAACACCAGGACATGCATGAAGTCAAAGGACTTCACAATGGGTTCCTGGGCACCAGCCATGCTAGCTTATCTGCTCAATGTATTACTTTTTTTTTATTTTTTAAAAAATTCTTTGTGGAGAATTATCAGCTATAGCAGCCTTTAGTAAGAGTCAAGTTGCTTGCAAAAATGCTGTCATATTCTTATAGTGTTCTTACAGGTATGAAAAATGTTTCCAGAGGTTCTGTTTTCATCTTTTTGTCCACTATTATTTTGTCAGCACTTCTGGGCTTTGACTTGCCTATTGGGGCTGCTTTCAAAGTACCTATATGCTTCAACTATTCAAACAATATTTTATAGAAGTCTGGCTTCTAATGATTCTTCTTGAGATATGCCTGCTCATGATGGCAATCTTTGGCTAATTATAAGATTATATATAACTATTTGGGAGGATGAAGCTGCTAGAATGGGTAAGCCCTGTATTATTCACTCATGTCATATATTATAAAGGACCTAGACCTAAAAATTTGTAAGAAAAGGAACTACATCGAAAGATGAATAGGCTAAAGTGAATGTGCAGTGCGAGAGAAGGGAGAGGCTGGAGGTCTGACAAAAGTTGAATAGTTAGGAATATGTCTGCACATACCTTAGAACAAACAAACTCATTTTGAGACGCCCATGCTCTTACTCCAGTATATAAACTAATTTAAAAAAAAATATAAAAAAAACAGTTATGTGTAATAGCAAGACAGTGACTATCTAAAAAAGACTTAAACATTTTTAAATAGATCTGTAATTATCCTATTAGTCTTCACACAGATATTAAAGCCTTATCTTTGTTGTTGTGTATGTGTAAATAGGAAGTAAAAAATCTCTTTTTTTTTTTTTTTAAATAGATCATAAGCAATCACCTTTTGTGTGGAGTAGGGAGAAGGTGTGTGAAGAGGTATGAAGAGGGAGAAGGCATAGAGGTGAGGAAGAGGAATCTACCAGAAACAGAGATACAGCCAAAGAATTATATGTAGAAAGAGTAATGTAGAAATGCTGAGACAGTGAAAAAACAGAGGAATTATTTTTTTTCTTCTCTTTCGCTAACTGAAAAAAACACCTCTCTAGTTAATTAGAAGAGAGGCACAACATCTAATAGCCAAAAACTCCCAAGTTCCAAACCTGTATCTGAAAATGACTTTGCTGCAGCAATGGGTAATTCACTTTACTCTCTGAGTTTTCCCACGTGTAATTTTGAGATAAGTATTTATCCACCTCCTAAGAGTTGTATGAGGAAAATTAGTAAATATATGTGTGTAGCTTGATGTTGAAAACTATTTTGATTTTTAAGCAGGAGTTTGTTATTTTGTCTTATACGTATTGTCTTATACGTATTGAATGTTTTTACTGTGGTTGGTGTAAACATAGTTGTGGTGTCAGACATTCTGAACCAAAACCCTCCCACAGGAACTTTTAAATGAGATTTAAATTAACCAAAGGGGATCAAACATTGTCCTCTGAATGTAATAATCTCTGCCTTGTAGAATTATGGAAAAGTAATTAAAAAGCTGAATATAAGGATCCCACATCATGTTTCCCAGTTCATTCTTGCATGTAACATTTCATGCAAATCAGATTATGTTGTTTGATTTAAAAATTACTGGGCCAGATTCTCAGCTGAACTGAAATCAGTGGAGTGGAGCTGATTTACACAAGCTGTTGGTCTGATCCATGGCATTTATTTAACTTATTCAGATGTCAAAAAAAAAAAATAAAGAAAGAGAATTTTCTTTTAATTTTACATTTTTCTTTTTCCCCTTCAAAGTAAGATTATAGCTGTCATTCACGTAAGCAACTTTTTAACTAATGAGATCCATGCAAAACTGCAAAGGGCTGGAATCTGACTTCAGGCATAACTCTGAGTAAAGAGTGTGCCCACTCCCCCCACAGCCACAGGAGGCATTGTAGCTCACAGACCCAATTCCTTCCCTGTTTCCTTTTACATCCTAGGGGTTCATAACTTATTACTAGTGAGGCTCAACACCCAATACCTTTGCTCCCACTGTGTGTTGGCTTATTTTGGCTAGGGAAAAGGGGAAGTGAACCACTCTACTTCATCATGCTGTCATCATACACCACTAGTTGAGAACCAGGCTCAGGAACGATGTAGAAAAATCAGTCGGAAAAAGGGAATTTGACCCTGACTGTTCTTCAGCTTCTCTGGGTTTTATTGTCGTCTTCAGATTCTATTGAAATTGAAGGATCATTATCATAGAGATTTTGGAAGGAAACAGCAAATTAGGGTCAAGTTCCCTACATGTTCCTAGAATTTAAACTCCATTTCGAAATTTGCTTTCATAATTACTGTGACTTTAATTATCATAATTTAATGGAAGAAACAAGGTGGTCCATATTGGTTAGGTGAGTTACAGAGAGAGCAAAAAAATCACATTTTGGTTTCTGGAAAATGAATAAATTCTTTATTGGATACATGTATTTCTACCTCACTTACCCAACCCACCTCCAGTGGGATATCTTAATTATCAAAAACCACTTTTAATAAAATGTTTGTCATCCAAACATTTCCTAGTTTTACTTTTTTTTACCTTTTTTTTTTCCTATGGGGCATCTCTTTCTCTACGTTTGACTGTGTTGTTTTAGCTAACAGCTAGAGACAAGTTCAACAGCTGGTGAGCAAATTTTATTTTGTGGAACATCATGTAAGTATTGTTCTTGCTTTGCTTCTGCATAAAAGTTACATGGCAATAACTCCTATTAAACCACAGTGAGGAGCATCTACATTTGTTCATCAGATGGCAGTGAAAAGCAGGATGGACCTCAAATCCATTAACTGAAGAAATGAATGTATAAAATTTACTCAGAAACTACTCACTGGTTTTTTGATCAATTTAAAAGGAACATTTATAGAAGCAGACATTTCTAGCTCAGAAACAGGGAAGCCTAATGAATCAAACATAAGATGCAGAGATAGAAGTTCATAAATTCGAATCCATGTTTTCTTGAGACAAATTAAAGAAAATTAGACAGGTATCTGTCCAGACTTCATTTGGAAAATATATTTTTGAAGATTCTGGGGCTTCCTGTATTCCACTTAACTCTGCTGTATTTGGATTAAGACAAGTAGAAAATCTTTTGTTCCAAATTATTCAACATGTCCATATGTTCTCTCCACAAAATCTTAGCGTTTCTGTATTTTACTATTGTGGGAAAACTGGGAAGTACTTCTTATTAGTTTTATCCTAAAACGGGGGATTGCACTGGGAAAGGAAATCAATATATATAGGTATGAATCTTCACATAAATCTGTTAGAATAGAGAACAATCTGCATGTATATTTTCACGTTGAGAGCTATGGAGTTCACACAGCTGAATGAAATACTTCTGGAATGTATTTGTAAATAAAAACAATTTTCTTATGAACTGTATGTCAAGTAGTAGCTTGAATGTAATTATACTGATTGCTACCTCTGGAATTTCATTTCCCTGAAATATATTTTTTTTTTCTGTCAGACTGTGAAGTACAGTTGCAGCACCAAGAAGGAATGATTTCTGGACCATGTCTGAACCTGGGGACCGATCGGTGCATCTGAGCTCATGGTGCATGCTGTGGCCATGTCACACACCCACCCTCTATATCCTGGCTGTTACAAGAAAGAAACATGGATATCATTGACTCATAGAATTATGGAATAGTTTGGGTTGGAAGGGACCTTTAGAGGTCATCTAGTCCAACCTCCCCTGCAATGAGCAGGGACATCTGCAACTAGATCAGGCTGCTCAGAGCCCTGTCCAGTCTGACTGAATGTTTCCAGGGGTGGCGTGTCTACCATCTCTCTGGGAAACTCATTCCAGTGTCCAAGGCTTTTTCTTAAGCAGGTCCTCATGGAGACAGCCAGTTGGTTCATCAGGAAAGTTTCCAGGATTGTTCCTGTAATTTGGAGGTGAATGAAAATCTCAAATCCACTAGACAGGGACGTAGAATAGTTGTAGTTGTTTAGATTTGCTCTGAAACACCAATTAAGTAATTGTAACCTCTTCATGTCTTAATTGTAACCTTTTCATGTCTCAAAGTTCAACGCAGAAATAGGAATAGCAGTAATAGCTTTCTCTCTATTTTGTCTTTTCTCTGTATTTAAACAGTTACCTTAAGATTTTGTATCCAGAGGAGCATGCATATGTGTGTGTATGCACATATGCGTGCATAGGGCTAGAATAATAGTGCTGCAGCAGACATTTTTAGAAATCAAATTAGATAGAAATATTTATTAGTATGGGAAACAAATAATTTTTGTCTAATTGTAAAAAGTGCTTTTTGTACTGACTGTTGGTACTTTGGCCACATGAGGTAGATCCATGTTAGTAAGATGAACATGGCACAGACTTGTGCAGTGGTGTTGAATCATGCATATAGGTTTCTTAAAGACCTTGTAAGGATTCATCCTTACACGTTTGTGGAACCATATACTGTTCTAATGGCGCTGTCTTTGCTTTAGGTAAAAATAGTAGAAAAAAAAAAATACATCTTTTGAAGAGTATTTATTATCTTGTTTGTCTTGGAAAACAATTTTTCCTACAGCCGTCACAGTTACAAAAATAGTAAATGATTGTACTCATACCACCTACTAGAGGTGTCAAATATAAGCATTACAGATATTTTTTCACCCCAAGTCAAATTAAGAATGAGATTTCTGGATTGCCTTGGCTAATATTTGCATACCTGGCCTGCTCTACTCTACTGTCAGTGAAAAGAAAAACATTCAAAACCTAAATCAAGCAAACAGCAAACAGCTTACTTTGGGAGTCTAACTTAAATATCACTCTTGTTCTCTCCATTGACTCCAGAGTCAGTAGATAAGCCAAGTTGAAAGACTTTTTTCCCAGAAATCTGTCATCAGATGCTTAACTAAAACATCTTCAAAAGACTAAATACCATCTACGACAACTTTTCTTCCTGCCTAAGGGCTTTTTGAGTTTTGTTTTAACTTATTTTTTAATAATCTGGTTATGGCATGTCTCATATTAGCTGGCACACTGACAAATGCCCAGTTCCTGAGTTTTAATCTTCCCAGGCAAATCACTGGTATGTACAGGAAAAAAAGGCACAGTTATTTTCTTATTTATAGTAAAGCAATAATTTCATTCAATACAGAATGATTTGTATTTAACTAAAAATGTTTTAAAATGTGTAAATTCTACTGACATTTCTCTTCTTAATTTTGATGTTAAAACCTTGTCTTTAGGAGAATCACATAGCTCTTTTCCTCCTATTTTTGTGGAGTACACACTATTGTTTGCTACTAAAAAGAAAAGCTGGATGGTTGATCCAGCTGTTAAATCATGTCTACAACGTATCATAAACAGCCAAAAGACATAAAGCAAGAATCTAATTGACCAATACTTGGGTAGTGTGTGACATTATGTAGCTGTTTTAGCTGGCCTTGTAACATCATAGAAATCTATAACTTCATACTTCATGAGTCAGAATCAATAAACCTGCCATTACAGACTCCAAAATCAATCTTGCCTTACATGCTCCCCTCCCTTACTTCTTCCTCTTTTTCCTTTTACTTCCAGCAAAAAATTCAATCTGCTATGAGAATTTAAAATCTTTTGATCCAAGTAAAACAGATTAATTAGGAAAGTGGTTTCTATGGGCAAAATCACTTACCACCCTCTTCAGGGTAGAGTGTTGAAACAATACTTCAGAGCTGGCATCTGCTCCCAATTCCATTGTAGCCATAGGTCCTCATTCCTCTTTCATTTTTTATGCTATTGTGGCTTAAGTTTAACATTCTCAGCTTTAGGCAAATGAAGATTTCAAGTAAAACTGAGAAGCCAAGCCCTAATTTATCCTGTAATGTCTGCAATTTCTCTGTTCTTTCTGAGAACTCATTTTACAATCCTGATCTCCAATATTATGATCTCTATCTTTCCCATCCTACTGTACTTTTTACCCTCCCCCCTCTGCCTCCCCCAGTTCAGGACTCCAACCTGAAGGTGTTACACTTCATCTACTTACCTCCTTAACAATGTACCCAGATGTCTTAAAGCCTCTACCATACAAATGCCATTGATCTACCCCAAGAATTTCATAGGCTCATTGAAAAAGCAACGCTTTTCAAAAGTATTGAAAAGCTGCTGTCATTCTAAAAATGTTACTACAGTAGTTGTGTCATGAGAACAATTTGTGTAATGTCTCTTTGACCTTGTAGCACATGCTAGATGATTTTAAATCCTTACCCTTTCAGGAAGGAGGAGTAAGCTCCTTCAGAGCTATAGAGAAAGAGGACATTCATGGGAAGAGCATCCCTGGATCTTTGGAAGTCCAAGAATTCACTTACCCCCATATTCTTAAGGTTTGTCCTGGTTATCAAAGAAAAAGGGAAAGAAAAAAGTGAATATTGCCACCATTTAAATGACTAAAATGATGGTAAAAACTACACGTATGTTCCTTTCATAGGGGATTTTGCTGTTCACTCAGAGCAAATCCAGTTATTTTGTTGCTAATGGCTTGGCTTGCCATTTAAGTGTCTGAAAGAATAAGCTCCAAGGAAGTATATGAACTATATATGAAAACAGTTTTAACAGGTATAAATGTGGTTAAAAAAAAGGTAACCTGTTTGAATAGGATAAGCCAAAAATCTAAAAAGCAGACAAGAAAGATGATATGATCTTCGATTTGATTTACTTATAAAGTATGTCATTTCAGTATTCTTCACTAAAGCAATTCTGATAACGGATCTAAGATTTTATCTTGCACAATGAATTTACAAATAGTATGCTTTGTACATCATATAGCTCCTGGCACTAACTGAACCCCAACAATCTGAATACTAATCTCTTCTCAGCACAGATTTCCTGTATTTTCCTCATTATTTATTTATATTTCCAAATAGCCCAGACACCACTTGGGATGTGGTTTAATAACCCTAGCTCATACTATTGAGCTATTAGTGTTCTTGTAGAGAGCGTTTTTTGGCATCCATTTTGCTGTGTCAACCCACTGGAGCACTTAACAAAGGTTGGTAAATGAGAAGTTTGAGAAGGGAAGGAGAACAGTTAGCAGGTGTCATGCATTTGCAGAACTGCACTTGCTACACTGAACATGCAATATGAGAAAGATATTTGCTTAAAATGGCAGAGAAGAATGAAAAAAATTATGATATATGGCAATTATATTTTTTTCTTGGCATTTTTTCACAGGTTCTGGCATCAATTTTGACCATTTATAGGGAGGGCAGAGCAGTTCCTCCACACAAGATGCCGTGTCATCCTTAATTGGCTTTTCTGATCTTTCCGAAAAGGGGATGTGGATTCTTTCCAAGATTAATGACTGTGCATCTGTTAGTATAACACTGAGGCAGATTTGTGATCAACAGACCTACACATGTATCTGAAGAGATCAGTGAATGAATCTAATCACATAATTACAAAAAATGGGCCATTCTACAAGTCATCTGTGTCTCTTAATTTTGATGGTATTTGATTCTGCTATGATGTTTTAAATGCTCGAAATATCATCCTTCCCTTCCCTTCCCTTCCCTCCCCCTCCTCCTTCCCCTTCCCATTCCCCTTCCCCTTCTCCTTCCCCTTCCCCTTCCCCTTTCCTTCCCTTTCTCCAAAGCTATTTCTTAACGAGAGAGAATAACTAATGAAAGAACAGTCATAAATCATGACTTCCTATAGCTGAACAAACAATTGAAAGAAAATTGCGGAGCATTTAATGAATTTTTGAAATTCTCTCTCCTGTCTGATAGAAAGATTGCCTTGAGAATGGCTCCATGTCTTATAATTTCTGGATTGACTGACTTCCCTTCCTCTAATTGTCCACCAATAGTAGTACTGGGGTTGCTATACAGATTTCTAAAAGTGAAAACTATATTGACAAAAGACTCTGATGTGTTTTGAGCTTTCTTTATTGTGACAATATCTGAAAGCTAGAGGAAGTATGATTCTAGTCAAATTAAATGAAAGATCTCTACTTAATTGCATGAACACAGAGCAGAACTTGTACCAACCAGTCCTCAGTGGACCACAAGCAGGTTCTCCTTTAAACCACTATGGAAGCTCTTCGGATTATAGAAAAATTTTAGTACAGACCACGTTTGTTCTATTTTCAGTTGTGCTACCAAATACTGGCAATGCAAGCATAGAAAAAGAAGGAACAGTGTAACACTGTACATTTTAACAGCAACGTATGCAACAAGATTAATTTTAAAAAATGACGAGAAGTCTTGCTCTCTTATGTATGATACTATGGACTCTATGCAAATAAAATTGCCACTGAAGTACACTGCCTGAGAAACAACTTCAGAGAACTTCACTGCCAACTCACACCTATACTTCCATTTGGTATGAATCATTCCTTTCTTGCACAGAAGAGGAAAGTGCTAAAATAAAGTTTTGTCTTAATGCTGTAGGGATGAACTAATTGTCTACATTGGATTAAAAATCTGAGCTCAAAGAGAGCAAAAGGTGCTTGCAGATCTCAATATTTTCCCTTCACACCAAAACACAAACCATCACTAGTTATGGTCACCAGACAATAACTTTAGATGTTTTCCCATTCTGATAGTAATGTGAGAAAAAGCCTTTGAAAACACATCTCTAACCTTACACGTACATACTAAAGGCAATGAACCAACATGGCTAAGCAATAGGTATTTTGTTTCTTTCAAGACGCTTAATGTTTTTGTGAAAAAAAATACCGTCATCTCACTTTGCACAGGAGGAGGAGGCAATTATGTTTTTCAGTCAATGAATACATGAGAAACTGCGTATGTATATGAATTCTGATATTCCTTGTGAGTTGTTTTGGCCACAGAAAAGGGTTAATTTATACCCAAATGAACATACTATGCCACTAACAGTGACTTATCTGCTTGTAAGAAACAATAATTCAAAGGAGGCAAAGAACAGGTCCAGCCGAGCATTCTGAAGCTGTTATCACTAATTAAATAATAGTATTAAGCTAGAGTCATTTGTCAGATTATAAAACGGTAAACCCACTGACATAACACCAGTAAGAAAAAGGTCAACGAGACAAGTAAAACTGAATTATAAGGGAGTAGTTTGGTTTTTTTCTCCAGTACTACACAGCAAGGCTTTTCAGTGAGGCTAATCTTTATCATCTTTTCACAACATGAGGAACCTTTTATTTTTATGCCAGCTGTACTGATACCTTGTACCAAGGTTTGATAAAGCCTTAACTGCTTTCAAGAACAGCAAGCATTTGGCCTCCGTGCGTTATTTTTTTGACCCCTTGTGGTGGCCGGCTTTTAACTTATAACCACGGTTCTTCAGAGTAGTGTATCAGTTTTCTTATGTTTGGGGGAGAATCTTGATGAGAGTGAAGTTTCATCACTTCTCCCTGAGGATCTGGCTTTTTTCAAAATGTAAGTTATAATGCTTCACACGTTGTCCCTGGCAGGACATTTCCTGAAGAAAAATGTCAAGATTTGCAATATGAAAACAGTTTCCCACCTATTGAAATTGCAGTGGTGAAGACATGAAAAATATTTCACTTGTCAGAGAAATCATATAGAGAGATTCTCTTTGCCAGTGGTAGGTTCAGATTTGTAAGCGTGTGAGTAACTGCTGCTGACCTTCCTGAGCCTGCTCAGGAACTCAAAGGTCAGCATGGGTTTATGTGCTACACAGAGTAACTGATACCTACCAAGATAACTGTAGCGGCTTATTTTTTACTTAATACCTACAACTTGTACTCTATATCTTCATTTTTTTCAGAACAGTATCCCTGCACAACTGTATGAAAAGAGGAACTGCCTCTCTGATTCTCATCTGGGAGGAGTTAATATTTTCGTTCTTCCTCCCGCATCATTTTGTCAAATGAGCCATTAAAATGACATGCAAGAGCTTAAAGTTAGAAGTGCTCTAAATTATGTATTTCCAGTGATACTGCTCTGCACAGCTGCCTGGGAGATATGAGCTCGATTTCACATCCCAGTCTCATATTCCTGCCCATTTAAACAGAAAACCCATGAATAGTAACTAGTAATTAATAATCCTCTCCAACTTGTCATCTCCCTCAATCCCTGAGAGAGATATTGCTTCCCCCATCAGCACAATAGAAACTGTAAAGAAACAAAAATACAGTTGTGGATGGTATTATCTTTTCTGTGGCACAAATTATTGCTTGAAGTTGAAGAAAAACCTCTGACCATAAAATGAGTTAATGTGTCCTCCCTTCTTCTCCCCTATTACCCCTCCGCCTCCCTACTAAGACCCTCATTGGGTCTGAAGAGTTAATATAGAAGAAAACTCCACACTTTTTTGCTCAGAGAAGCAGGTTTTGGGTGCCATTTATGGTAATGAGAGACCAGGTTTTGATCTGCCTCATTGATCTATCCATTCTTGTTCCAGTATTAGATATTGGTCCCCAGCACCGATGTCTGTGGTATCCTGCAACTATGCAACTATGTCATCGTGGGAGAAACTCTATTCCAGAATATAAAATAGACCCAGAATAGACCAAACACTTTCTGTCCAAGTATGGTAAGACTAAAACTCCAAATACGTCACTGACTACCCTACTTTTCTGAAGACCACCAAATCCGAAGGAAGGTTTGAGCTTGTATTGCTAGTTCACAAAACCAGTAGCTTGCAATACTGAATGATTATTCTTCATAGATAGATGTAAGCACATTTGAACATTGCAAGGTAATTATTATGTTTTTAAAGGAAAAAAACTTCTTTGTTGTATGCAATATAAATACTTATATATATTGGTTTTTATATATAAATATTTATTAATGTGTATAAAGGTCGTAGGATGCTGGCTTGTGCTGTCATCAGGTTCATTCTTATCATGTTGCATGGTCCACAACTGAATTTTCAATAGATTTCTCTGCTGAATGTTTTGAGCCATGTACCACTGGGATTCCATATGTATACAGCAGTCTGCCAATGCACAGTGAATTGCAAATTTGGGAATTTAATAAGACCATCATGAAATTGCAGGGAATATTTCATGAAAAAGACTCACTATTTAAGAACCACATCATGCCCACAATATTTTACATATTTGTGAAAAAGGTGATTTGGGTATGAAAATATATCATGCTGTAACATTTTGAATAATTCTGACTGAAAAAAGTATGAGTTGAATAGATAGTCCTAAATTTAGCAATAATATATAGATTTTTGGCAAAAAATGGAGCAAAGAAAAAGAGTGTACCTTTAAGAATATTTATCACATCTGCCTTATTTTTCATTTCAAGGTCTCAAAGTGGTTTATAAACATCAATTAAATCACACTTGTCTCCTCGTCTACTTCAAATGACTAAAGTGAAGTTCAGAGAGATTAAAGGGTTTATTTATAATAAAATAGTAAATCAGTGGTAGAGCTAAAAATAGAATTCAAGAGTTTGGATGAGAAGAACGTATTATGCAATATTTTCATAATGAAATAAAAAATGTCTTAAATAACAAGGAGTTTGTTTGTTATAGATTCGTAATTGGATCCAATCTAGTGAAAACAACATTTACATGCTAGTGGGAACAAAATTTATCTTTGTGATGGAAGTATTCAAATCATATTTGGGACTGTTTTCCAGTAATAACATGCCTGTTTGTGGGTGAAAATAGATTCTTGAAACTAGTTTGTACATCAAAGAACAAGTGAGAATTTATGGGTTTATATATCCATATCTATGTATATGTGTACCAATATATTTATAATTATATATACATATAGCCAATAAAATCCTGTTAGTAAAGCTACAAATACAGAAAGAACAATGGGACTGAAAATGTTACAAGACAAGGACAATTTTCATGCAAAACTACATCAAATCAAAACGGCAAATGTAATCCAGCTGTAATCCTGACCATGAACCCAGAGAGAGAAACTGATAAACTGCGTTATTTCAATTGAAAACTTATTTCAGTTTTCAGACGTGTGACCAGTTGTTTTGTAATAGCTATGATTTCTTTTTAGAGAGAGCATTCGTTCTGCAAGTAATGGCAAGTAATGGCTGAAATTAAAACAATATTTAGAAAAAAACCCACAATATTTAGGATAAAAAAATATTTAGAATATTTATTGTTTTCTATACTGACAACACCAAAACCCACTGAAACCTTTGGTGAACTTAAAACTAAAGTTTCAGCATTTCACAAGCTTCATGATGTTTTTGTTCTTGGAGATTTATTTGGCTATATTATATCTGGCACTAGGTGGTGAACAACTAACAACATAGCACAGTGGTGACTGCACGACGCTGTCTCTGTTCTCACTGTGAGCTGGGCAAAGATTCCTATTTTATGCATCCTTGACAATTTATTCCGGTGTTGGAAAAATAGTCTACTAAACTTGTCACACACTGACAACAACGAAAATAATATTCATCAAGAAATCTTTCCGTCTTGTTAGTTTTGGAAAGTTATCTGAGAAGTTAGATGTGTAAAGCAGACGTCTTGGTGATTGTGTGGGCTTATCTCATCGAGGCCTCCCGGAGTCAGCTCAGCACCCGAGTGTCAATGGCCTCAGCTGCAGATACTGGGTAAGGATTTCAGTGTGTTATATTACAATCTCCCTTACACCTTGTCATTTCTATCTTTCACACATTTTGCTTGTTTCATATCTCAGTAAAATTTCAGCTTCCCAGGCAAGTGCCAGCTGCTGCTGCAATATGGCTGGCACCGTCAGCCTGATCCCACCACAGTCAATGAGAAGATTCTCATTGATTTCATGAAAATCTGGATCAAGGTTTTAGCGTGGAACAAAGCTCATTCGAGACCATCTTCTGTAACACCCCCAGTAAATTCCTCTGCCATACTCTTGGTTAGATAGCAAGCTCAAAATCAAATTCCTGCTTCCCAGACCCAAACAGCTGGACACAAGACATTTCTGATCCACCTGCAAAACTCAGCAGAAGTCAGTAACGTTTCTTTACAGGGGCAGGAAAGTAAACAGATGTGTTGGTTTTTTGGTTTTGTTTTTCTTTGCTGCTGCCTGCAAGTCTTTGTCAATTTAATCAACTAATTATTATTATAGGTTATTTGATAATATCCAGAAGAAGAGGTTGGTATGTTTCAAGGGTCCCAGGTGAGTCTTGTTCTACATGAAGGGAAATATATAGAATCATAGAATGGTTCGGGTTGGAAGGGACCTTAAAGATCACCTAGTTCCAACCCCCTGCCACAGGCAGGGACACCTCCCACTAGACCAGGCTGCTCAAAGCCTCATCCAGCCTGGCCTTGAACACGTCCAGGGATGAGGCATTGACAATTTCCCTGGGCAACCTGTTCCAGTGCCTCACCACCCTTACCGTAAAGAATTTCTTCCTGATATCCAATCTAAATCTACCTTCTTTCAGTTTAAAACTGTTACCCTGTGTCCTATCATTACACTCCCTGAACACACACTTCTACCATGACAGTCCTTCCATTAGCAAAGAATGAGGAGGTAACTTTCTTCATAAGAAAGCATTGGGAATTCTCACTCTGAAACTTGCTGTGTCTTTCATTCATGTGGGCAGAATTATTTTCATCTACCTTCAGCCATCTACAAACTTAGCCAAGTCACCTGGGGTTATCTATAGCCACAAGAAAGAAAAGCAATACATCCAGTTCTAAAACAAGAAACTCAGGTAAATGGAATGAATTAATCTCACCTTTTAATAACCCTTGTCTTTCTGCATTAATTATAGTGCCTAAATAATTAATTTAAGCTAAACACATAGATTCTTTGTCCCACTACTCATTTTTTCTTCAAAAGAATTCTAAAGACAAACTTCTATAAAGCTATGAATGCATAAATGTACATATATGCCTAAAAGTATATGTAAACATGAAATATATAATACATAAGTGTGTACATAGATGTGCAAATACAAAATACACATAAATGCACATATACATAGATTTATATACACATATACACACATATTACACCCATACCTTCCGTGTGTCATCAGGTTTTTCAGATTATTTTCTAAACCAGTCATTCAGTTTCCTTAAATACCAGTAAATAACCTATGCACCTGTCCTTGTGGCCTCCTAGATATTGCATTAAGAAAATTATATCAACAATTAAGAAAGTCTGAACTTGTTATCTTTTTTAACTGATCTTTTAAAAAATAAATTAACTCACAATTTATTACTTGTCTGTTTGCTTCCTCACTATATTGTATTCAAAATTATCAGCTACATTTGTCTTTAAAAAAAAAAAAAAAGATTTAAAATCTTGGAAAGTTTTCCTTTCAATTTTCTAATATTCAGTACATTTTAAAAAATATGATTTGCTACTTTTTGTAGAGAAGTCAACAGATAAAGTGTTGCTAGATTCATTTTAATGACACCTGTGCTCTTAAGCAGCCATAATAAGGTCTTAAAGTTCATCTTTTGTTGAGGAAATTCTCATGACAGTGGAAGAAACAGCTCATTAGCAGGATGATAGAGAAGGAGAGTAAATGCACTGTAAAATAGCAGTCAGTTTTACTTTCAAATTGGTATTAATTTTGTACCAGAGAAAATGATTCCTTTCAAAGTGATTTTATGCAGTGGTTTTTCATTTTCAGTTTTGTATTTGGGTTAGATTTGAACCTGACAAACCAGAGAGTTGCTGAGACACCGCAGTTAAAATTTCCTGTAAATGTATTTAAATTCAGTCTTGCATCTTTTTTTGGCTTGCATTTTTTCCTCCAGATAAATGCTAACCTTTTACGAGATTGTTATCGTTACCAGTAATTGTTAACAATAATATTGTTAATACTAATTAGCAAAAATGCTCCTACACCCAGAGGAAAAGTAGGCATAGCTAAAAATGCAGGCGAGGTGCTTGTTAGAAACCTGATCAAACAAGCTTAATTATGACCCCCAGATAAAGGCACTGCCATTAAGCCATTAAATTATCACAGATAAGACAGACTCTCAGTCACTGTCTGATGATAAATCGCAGCTAACAACAGCAAGGAAATCAGAGCTTCAGCTGCTAATCCTTTTGAGGTTTGTGATGAGCACCAGTTCCCCTACTGTTTTGCATCTATTTATATTGCACTTCGAACCCCCAAATGGCCGCTGCTTATCTGCAGCTCTAGATAATTTATGCCTATTGGCGTGTCACCTCACAGCAGAGGCTGTTATCAGGAAAGAGGAGTTTTAGGAAATCTGATCCCTTGAAATGCTACTCCTCTGGAGATCACTGCACATAAACAAGTTTTCTGCCGTGATTTACTTTTGTTTATTGGTAGCAGAGATTACTTTACGATTGCCATTTAAGACAGCTACTTAGTTCGGGAATAAACTGATCGTTTAACGTGCAAGATTTTCACATTTGAAGCTGTCCTGAGTCTAGCACTCAAAAGGCAAGATAATAATTTTTATTTATATGTCATCTCTTAAAAAGATTTGTAAATATTTTTACTGCATGAAAGGCTGGTCTTAAATACCTCATTCCCTAGACCCTAAATCAGAAAAGCACCTACATTTCTGTGTAATTTTAATCATGTGGGTGATCATAGTAACTTTGATGGGATATTCTTGTATTTATATTCTAGGTGTGCTTAAGCGCTTTGCTGGATCAGACCCCAGCAATGAGACATTCTCTGGTCTCATTCAGCTACGATGGGTACTTTCTATGCTGAAATGGTTACTAATGAGAAAGGATATACGATTAGGAATTTTATTAAAAAGCTTTTCCCCTGTCTTAATGCTGTTGAACTGCTAAGAAATCTTGTCTTTTAGCATTCGATGGGGTTATTTGGCTGGTAGTTAAATGTCTTGCTTCTTCGTGCTACAGAATATTCCTAAAAGAATAACTACCAAAACCATCAAATTCAAACATGTCTGTTGGTGTAGCATAATGAAAGCTTGAACTGCAAGCACATCATGCTGCTGAAAATAAGTGGACTAAAAGCACAGTTGCTAAGAGTTTCCAATTTCCTTTTTTGTTGTACTCAGGTCTGATAGTCAGACTGGATGAGATCACACCAAGTGACATGACTGATTACTAATTAGCCAGGCGTTCTGATGGTAGCTGTTGGTGGCAGCTACTGAGATACGGTACTATGTGTCAGAGAGATAAGGAGAGGCAAGAAATTAAGCTGACCTTGAGATTTCATTACATTTAATGTCACCTAATAGCACCTGATATTTTTAATCCTTGTTACATTACCCTTACCAAATCCATTCCTACTGGCAATCATGATTAAAAAAAAAAAAAAAAAAGAGTTTCAGGACTTCTGCACTGTTTTCTTCCTTGGGAATACTTCAGTACAAAACACATATGAGGGCAGCCTGGAGGGAAGGAAGCGTGGAAAGTAGTGCCCCTTATTTTCAAGGGTGACAGAGGGACTATTTCATTACTTTAAAACACACACATTAATATATGATTTTGAGGTTTTTTCCTAGGTCCCTTGGGGGAATGCAGGTAATCAGCGATTCTGTTAGTTTTCTCCAAAAGCACAGGAGCGAGGGAGTGGAAAGTAAAGATATTCTCAAAATAAAAGCAAAAGACGGACATGCAGATAGGCAAGTAAGAATGCAGATTACATCTCTGAGTGCTTGGTTTTGTTGGATTTCAGAAAATTACACATGAAGGTTTCTGTGTAATTTCAATTCAGATATCATGCAAAGGCAAAGTTTTCCTTAAAAAGTTGTTTAAGTCCGAACATGCCTCCAGTTCCTGAGTAGAAGAAACAAAGATAAGACCTTTTGACTGGCGTCTGCACATCTATTTGTACATATGTGCTTGAATATCTGTGTGCACCCAGGAGTAGGTAAAGAAATATTCTGGTAAACTTAGAGCCAGACCTTTTTAGCTTTTGCCCAAGAATTTGGTCTAGACCTACCTAAAGATTTATGCACAGCTTTGGTGATAAATAGAATATGATGACACAAGTATCTAAATCCTTCGTTTTCTTTTCTCTATTCAGCCATCAAAATGGATGTACGCTTGTTGATCACTGTACAGATAAATTATTATATTGAATGGACTAGTATGACAATTCCTATCTTTTTATTTGGCAGAGAGGGACAATGTTAATAGGTTGTACTACCTTTAGATTTAATTTGATTCATCTACAGAAGTCTGCTCTTTTCTTTCACTGTAAGCCTTGTCTATTGTTTCTATAAGTTATGCTTAAACTGTGTTTTCAACAGATGTTAGAAAATACTCCAGCATGAAGTTTTCAGAAAGAATGTGCTCCATGTTATTTTTAGATTAGTTGTAAAGTTCTTAACAATATAAATATTTTACAGTAAGAAAATTGGAGATCTTAAGTTGCTTAAAGAAATTTCTGCTGGCTTTAGTTATTGAGATACAATGTTGAAAAACGGTATTATTGTTCTGTGGATAGTTATTTCAACAGTGAACCACAGCAGGGTTAGAAATATTCTTGTCCAAATTAGTATTAATTATGGTTGATAACACTGCATCTTCTTTTAAGTTTCACTTAGCTGAAATATTTAATGAAGCATATAACCAACCCCTTGTGTTTATCAGAAAACCTGCTTCCAAAC
The DNA here is from genome assembly GCF_964199755.1 of Larus michahellis. Taxonomy (NCBI): domain Eukaryota; kingdom Metazoa; phylum Chordata; class Aves; order Charadriiformes; family Laridae; genus Larus; species Larus michahellis. Next base: position 89,336,538 of record NC_133898.1, on the reverse strand, counting down.
TGACCATTTCAATTTGTTTTCCTTGATACTTCAGCTTTGATAGGAATTTCTGTCCACTTGAAAGTTTATTTGTAATATTAAAATGGTGACTGCCCTGGCTAGTCAGGAAAGTGCAGACATATGTGTATGCTTTTATAAGAAAGACAGAGCTTGAGCACAAAATAAAATAAGGCCCTAAAATGTCAAAGAAATGGCACTGAGTTAGGCTGTTTCTTTTTTTTTTAAAATACTTTTTTTTTTTTTTTTTAAAGATATCTCCACAGTTTGTAATAAACTGAGAATTCCTGCATTTCAGAGGTTTGGAAATCAGTACTTAAAAAAAAATATTTATATTTCCATAATGGGTTTCAAGTTAAGTTCCAAACTTTTGGAAACCTTGGTGGGTGCAAAGTTAACTTACGGGAGGAGATTTCATTTTACAGAACTAGAGATGATGATTCTTTTTTTTTTTTTTTTCCTTTAAAAATCCAATCATTTCTCACTTCCTAAATTCTAGGGGTTTGGAATAGAAGAAAAGATTGAACGAAGTCTATCTTTCATTAATGTAAGTATAGTCTACATTCAAAATGCAACTAAAAAGATAGAAAAATATTAAATAAACCTAAGGCCAACAACCAACAACCTGAAGCAAGAACAAGTCCAAGTGAAGGTAAAAGAAGGGCCAGAGGCTGTACTGAGTAAGGCAGTGGATAACCCAGTCTACTTAGAAAGAAAAGAGCTAGAAAGGACTGGTGAGATGGGCTGTGAACAAGGAGTGAGCATTCCTAAAGGACCTGGTGTGAACACGCAACTCCAGAACTGGCAAAAAAGTTCATCAACTTGAAGTCAGTACGTAGAATTTTTTGACCAAGTTTAAAGCCACAACCTTTCTATCTGTTTCTTCCTTTGTGTCACTGAGTGTCTTAGATCTCCTAGAAATAGCTTTACTGTTATTTGGTATCAGTGCATAAAAAAACACTCTCTTTGCCATTTTGGCATTGTATATAAAAAGACCTGTACCTGCCCAGTACATACCAGGAAAGACTGTCTGACCTGGGATTTGCTATGAATTTTCCTGTAATTCTAGATTTCCGTTCACTGCTTTTTATTTTATTGCTGCCTGCCATTGTTACTAAATATCTGTCCATTAAAAAGCAAAACCCAGTAAAGTTAATGGCAGCAATACAAAAAAAATGCTGACGCAGTGGAGACACTGGGATGACATGTATGTCTAATAAACTGAGAAAGTAAGAAATTAATTATAAATATAGGAACTAGCCTATATCAATATAGATACTTAAATATAGGTGATGATAGAGATAGCAGTCTTTCAGGGTTTACTCATTTTTAAAACATTGCATGGCAGTTTGATTTGATAGTTTCAGAAGTCTCTTAATTTTTGGCTTATTAGTTCCCAAAGTTCTACTGATTCAGAGAAAGATTTACAGGCATCTACACTGTAATGGAACAGATGCAAATTCATAACACTTTCAAGAGGAACATCATAAATCTCCTCTGACAGCTAGTTCTCTTTTGTCACTGACCAGCTGAGTATAGCTATAGCTTTTCAAAAAATTACTTCTATAATTACAGAAAAATATTTCTGTATTTTTTTAATACAGGCAAGTGAAGATGTTTCTAAAAAATCAAATAAATAAATACAAAAGCTCTTAATTCCTCCTCTCAAATATCCAAGATGTAACTCAGTTTGGGAAACACTAAATGTCAGTCATCATCCACTTATTTCCCTTATTTCCCCCCACTGTGTAAGATTTCTGGTATGTTATGAATACTAACAGATAACAGGTTTTGGAGAATTACTAAATCGCCATTTCAGTGAAGCTAAGATATGGGACAAACATAAGTGATTTCTTTTTACACAAGCAAGTTTAAGAGATTGGCTAAGTCAGGGTTCAAATTGTTCTCACTGCTTTCACTGGCATCGTAACACAGACCCCACCTTAGACCTGCAGTGAAGCAGAAGTGGCTAAATGCAGCTTTGGGTGCTCACACTGACAGGGCAGTTCCCCAAACTCCACTCAGTTGCTGCTTAACCCTGAAAGTTCAATATTCACTGGGACAGAGAGAAAGAAAGGGGTTGGCACTTCAGCATTGTAGTTTGAGGCTAGAACTCACTGCAGGGAAGAGTGGGATAAATAAGAGGAACAGCTACTGTGGGAGAGATGCCCACCTCACAACACCCTCTAGTCCCGTGAGTAAGGCAGTGTTGAACAATATACCAATATCAGTACACCATTCACTTGTTTTATTTCCCCCATCTGGCTGTTTCTCCAGTTCACTCAGGCTGTTCCCTGCTCGGTATGCCAGAGCTGTGGAAGCTGTTGCTGAATACCCAGCTGTCCTCTTGCGGTGTAGAGGGATGTGCCTAATCTGGGTTTATAGCTTCCGCGAGAAGGCAGGACATCTAAGAGGCTAAAGGCTATTCCTAAATGCACTTTATGGATCTAGCCCTTTGCCATTTTTCACTCTGAAGGTAGTAAAACCACTCTGTCAGAACCAATAGGCAATAAGAAGGTCTAAATTCTACTTTTAAGGTTTCCAATTAATAAAATGTAAATGACAACAGCTTGAAGGCCTCCCTCCCCCATCCTGAAAAATGCAGAAGTGAATTATAGCAACTGGGCACTTAAGTGTGTGCAAACCTTTCTGGAGTGAAGCATGAATTAAAACGAAGGATTTAAGCAAAAGTACTTTTATTAGTAGTAAAGGGAAATGTGATATCTAAGAACTGTCAGATGAGAAAGTTTGATACAAAATGATTTTTAAAAGTTAAATCAGAAGCTGCCTGTAAGGAACTGTAAAATGGTTTCACAATTTTGAATGCCATTTGCAATAAAGTGGTGATGAAATTTGATAAAACAGAAAGAAATGCACAAGAGAAAAGTAAGTCTAACCATACATTCACAGGCAGGGACTACAAATTAACTATTGCTTGAGAAGAAAAAATTATGAATTAATATTAGACAGCTCTCTGAAAACATCAAGTCAAGCACTCAGTATCAAGTAAAAATGTGAAACAGGATATTTGGATGATTAAGAAAGAAACTGTAAACAAAATAGAAAACATATATATATCACCGTATAAATACACTGTATCGCTATATCACTGTATAAATACATCATACACTCTTATGTTGAATAATTCATGCAGCCCTGGTCATTCTATTTCAGAAGAAAGAAGGGCAAGACAGAGAGAGAAAGAGAGACAGAAGGAGAAAGTAAATTCACAGGATCTAGGACAAATTCAGACTATTAAACATAGCGCACCCCCTGGATTAGGAAGCATTTGAACTGTACATATTGGATACAGAGCCCTGAAGATGACTGGAAGTCAACAGCTGAAGGTGTCCCTAATCTGTAGGGGACAGTGGAGGCCTTATAACAGCATGACTGTACCCCTATCGAGGCAGGGCACCTGCCAGGTACGCAGGGCTACGTGGACTTGTGGTTTGAGTCAGTGCAGCTATTCTTACTTTATGCACAACCAAGTGTCTTCTTGGAAAAGCTGATAGATAACAATAGGAAAGGACTGGCAGGAAAAGTATAGGCAAGGTTTAAAAATAAATAAATAAAATTGTAGGCAAAATAACCATGCTGTCCTTCACTCCCAGGATACATTATAATACTCTTTTTTTTTTTTTTTTTCTCTCCTCTCCTCCCCCAGCCTTTTCCTTTAACACCACATGGCTACTGAGGTAGCTGGTATTAAATGCCTTCCCAAATCATTCATCCAGTTCAATGTCTGAACTCAGAAGGTAGGTCAAACTGCAGTTTTCGGAGGATATGCCACCTTTTCCAATGGAAATTATCTTTTTCTTTTTTTCGGTAGCAGGGGGTGGGAAGATGCCACACAGTGGAGTCCTCTCCCAGGGCCAAAAAATAGGTACACACATCTTCTATATCTGCTATCATGCCAGAAGCAGGTGCAAAATTACGCAAAATCTGGAGCTTGGCTAAATGTAATTGGTAGAAATATTAACTGTGTTTTGATATTGCTTTATGCTGAGTCTATTATTGCAAAAAGTTGTAGGCATGTATGACTTAATGGACTTCTTTCAAATATGTAAAAATTATATGTAAAAAATTCTGTATTATGGGGAGACACCATGACACAGTTTTGCAAACTCTTTTTTTTATTTTTTTAAATGATATGTGGACTGTTATAAAACTTTGAGCTACATTTGATTATAAAAGGAATTTAAGCAGGGTAGATTTTGTAAATTGACACCATGGCTATATGATTTGAATCCAGTATTATTTCAATAACGATGGAGATAAATTACTGAGGTGGGCCTGATTGTTCAAGCACTGCTAGGCATTGTGTCAACTCTCTAGACCTGGTATGTTCTTTAGTAGCTGAAGTTTCTACATTGGCAGAATAGGTCCTGTAAACCTCATTGCTAAAATGGCATCCTCAGGTGATGAGAGTTTAATTAACTTAAGCAAAGTTCAAACTGAAGACGATAAAAAAAATTGTACTCGGCGGTGCTGCCATTTGAGAATCCAGTAAGCCACCATTTAACAAAATCTTAAAGCAAATAATGGACAAACCCAACCAGTTAAGGATTTTTGGTAATATTTCAGTTATGACTTTCAATTGTCTCCTCCTCACCTAGTTGAATTATTTGAAACCTATCCAGAGTCACCAAGATGTTCTTAAACGAGGCCGTTGTCTCCACTAGAAAGTACTTAAATCATTCCACTGCTAGGAGACCAAAAATGGGCATCATATTGATAAGGTGTCACAACAACTAACTTGATATCACGATGGTGTACGTTCAAGATGAATGACTCATGCAAAGCTGCGTTACCCTGAAGGAGAAGAAAAATTTATCCAGTGCTATCCTCTAAAACTTATAAGAAAAAATAGAACGGCTAAGTACCTGTGGTACCCTAAACATAAATACTTTGTAGTCAGAAGTACCAAGCAAAAAATGCCTATATATGCCAACGTAATAGAGTACTCCATTACCAGCAATAGTCTCTCAGATGTCATACCAGTACATCTGCCACTCTATAACTATGTCTAAAAACAGTTTCACTGCAGACAGAAAGATCTGAGCCTTTCCAGTATGCTTTCTGATAAACTTTCCCAGGCAAAATGGAAGAGCTGTGAGGAGGATTTAAATGGAGACATAGTCTGCAGAAAAAAAAAAAAAAAAAAAAAAAAAGAAGTGGCTTCCTGTAAGCAGATCTAGTTAATAATTCTTAAAGAAATTGGCAAAATGCCTTTTCTCAGGGAGACATAGCAACTGGTTTTGCTCTTTGCAGCCTAATCATTAGACATGTCTGATCACTGAAGCAGAGGAGAAGGAAGTGAGGAAGAGATTAGACTGGCTGCTTTGCCGCTTTCTTACTCCTGAAGAATTCTTACCTTGGAAATCAGGGTAGTTTAAAACATCTGACAGACTGAAAATGGCAGTTTTCCAGTTTCCTTCTAAAAACAACACTGATTTTCTAGGGGGAAAAAAAAGCCAATCCAATATAAGTAAACAATTCCCAAACTTATTAGAAATTTTCATGAAAAGTTATAAAATATATTTTTTTTCAATGAGAAAAATCCCCCTTATATTTTTCTGTAATATTGAAATGATTATTTTCAGCTTTAAAAGAAACTGCTCAAATATTTTTCTTCCCTGTTTCCATTTCACTGTGATTGTTATCATTTCTGCTTCTTTCTGATCTAGAATGTAAGAACATTTTAAAATGTCCTGGATTGGCTGGATTATCATAATTTTGCTGAGTAATTCTCAGCAAGACCTATTTGTACGTAGTGGTAATGGCTCCCATTGACTTGTCTGTATGAGAAAGCCTAACAGGATGCTCTCTGCCACTTGCTACCAGCAGCAGCATCAGTAGGAGTAAATCTGTATCATCCCAGTTTAAACTTCTTCCCCAGCAGGACCTTTGGAAATGTTTGACTTAGCTGCTTCTCCTTCTCCTTTGCTCTTCTATATACATATTTTGTGTATTAGAGGGGAGCTAGAAGGAAGATGGGGAAGCAGGGTTATATTAGTGTGAGGAGCTTCCAGGGCAGGCTTCCAGGGCAGCTTTGCTGGCTCTTCTCTCCCTAGCAGCATCGCCATGTCCTGTTTCGCCATCCTCCTGAAATCATCATGCTCTTCAGATGTGGTCTTTCATTCTTGGCATTAGTCATAATCCTCAGTTTGTCAGGTGTGTGTTCTGGCCTCTCCCATACACCTCTGTTTACTCTTCCTCCTGTTGCCAGTCTGTTCCTCCCTTCTTCTCCATTCCTTTCCATGCTTCTTTTCTACATTTCCATTCTCTAATCCCAACTACAGTCCTTATGCGCTTTAAAAAAATGCCTCATAGCGTTCACTGTGCCTCCAAACCAATCTCATGATCTTATGGTTATAACTCTTGTTTTGCTTCCCCTTTCTGCTTCCTTTGTCTCCTGACATTATGTCATTTCTATTCAGGCTGTCATCTCTTCTGGAAAGGGATTTTTCTTGTTCTCTGTTTTGCAAAGCACCTGGCATGTTTTTGATTCTGTCAAACAAATAATAACAACAGATATGAAATTGGCAGTGCAGCAGAATCCTGGTATCAGGAAGTAATAGAGGCAAATTACACTCTCATTGTCATTGCCATGTATACACCACTACTTGACAAAAATTCTCATCGACTAGCTAGGTAAACATCAATAAACCCCAAGATTCCCAAGCAAACACCTCTAACGTAAAGGAAATGTACTTGTGTTTCACGTTGGATCTCAATGAGCTACAGGGTTATACTTGAACATTTCAGTATTCGAAATAAAGGAAATAAATGAATGAGGTGCAGTTTTTCAGATGGGTGTCTGGGTACAAAAATAAGGACTGGGAGAAGATGTAGATAACTCTTTGAAACAGAGAAGCAGGAAAAGGGTGGAATGGGTGTGTTCAATTTCACCTCTGCTTAATTAAAAAAGCATACACATGGTAGGTAGCTTCTAGCACGTAAACTAATAAAGCAGACTCTCCTTTAGCCTAACTGACGTTGTCAGAAGCTCTCAGTATTGTGAAGAAGCTTATAAAACATTTTAACTGACTTGTCTCAGTCATTACATGATATCAGGCACCCCAAGACAATGTTTATGTTATCTGTGTTGCCAAAAAAATCCCCACAGCTTAACACAAAAAAAAAAGGAAACAAAAAAATTTAGATTTTACTGTACATTTAGTGATAGGCTAGCCATATGAAATCTTTAAAACAATATAGCTTCAGGACTAATGGATGTAGGCCAGGACTGAGCAGAAATTATTTTACATATAGTTAGTAATATCTTAACGAAATTATTTGAAAATTCCTGAGAGAAAAGCAATTTGTTACAAACGTTGAGACAAGCCAATATAACACTAATACTAAAGAAAAATAAACCAGCAGAGGAATGTCCCCCTGCCATACCAACCAATATTCTTAAAGTTGATTCCGAAGTAGTATCTGTCATTTCGGCACATGGATTAGATTATTTAACAGTGTGAATCAAAGGGAAGATACTCATTCAAGAGAAGAGCATTATTAATACCTTGTAGCATGCCATACATCTCTGTCACCAAAGTGGACAAAATGGGAGCAGATGTTTTATGATAAACTGAGAAGAGGATCTGACAATATTAATAGCCATAATATCTGAGGTTTAGCAAAAAAAAAAAAAAAAAAGTTAGAGGAAGCAATCTAATGGAGGGACAGAATGCTTTTTTTCTGTCTCTAGTGTGTTGTCCTAGGCACTAATTTTAAATGAAGGGAAGATATTAACTAAGCTAAATCTCGCTTCTATGAGGTTTTTTTGCACCTGCCCTTTGAAACCCTAGTAATGCAAAGAATGCGTGAGAAAAGAATGCAGCAAAAAAGAACTCTGAGGAGAAATCCTTTCCAAAAGGAAGACTTTTTTGACTCTGATGGTTTCTTTTTACTATTTCGAAGGCAAGTAAATCTTTGAATTAGCAAAAATGATTGACGTGTGAATTTATTCAAAGCTAAAGTCAAATGGTAGTCACAAATAGCACTTAGATACATAGGTATTTAAATCCTCAGGTTACATTTATATTGGCTGTGTCTCTACTGACATTTTTCAGACAGCACCCGGGTGAAGGTCTCCAGATCAAGAGATTCCTGAGATAGTGTACATATACCCTGGACTGTAGCATGGCTTTGCTCTGGGCTGCAGCTGGCTCACGTTGCCAAGTACTGGGTTCACCAGAGCAGAGACCAGGTGCAAGCTAACAAGTATGAAACATCAAGAAATGGGAGATGAGGATCCCTGTGTGACACATGGTAAATTGATTTGATACTTTTCTTGCATCTGTATGACCTAGCTATTCATTATCGTAACTCTTCATTTCTAGCTGCCCTGCTGTGTGTTGCCATTCCAGGCCTGAATTAGATATTCTGTCTTCCTGGGAAGAGAAGAAACCTAAAATGGTTATGAGAAATTGAGGGACAGTCAAAGACAGTGGATAAGCCAGCTGACAAGCTCTGCTGAGGTGAGGATAGGGCTTGGTTGGGATATCTGTATAGTCGGATTTAGTACTCATTTATCCAGTCTCTGATGCATGCCAAGGCCATACCTGCGGTCAACAGTGGGACAAAACCAAAACACACATGAGTTACCACCCACACCCTAACTTCCACAGCAAGGAAACTCAACAAGAACTAGTACTCAACGCACTTAGGAGGGTCCTGGGTATACAACCATGTATCCCAGAAGTAAATCTGGACAAGGACAGTCCTGAGGAAACTATTTTCAGGAACTCACAGCCCCAAACCTTCTCTGAAAGTAGATGCCTAAATTCACCTTTTCAACAGGAAACACACATAAAAGAAGCATACAAGAGATTACACACACTTTACCTAACAGTGGAACAATGGCAGTATGACATGGGAAAATATGGTGCCTGCAGACCAAAGTATTAGCTCTTCTGGGACATAACAGGCACCACAACTTCTTCCATGAAAAAAAGTCCATTTTACTCAGGACAACAGCCTCCTTGTTCCCTGAGAAGTGGTCTAAACACCAATTTCAGAGTAAGAGGGAAGGGACTGTTGGAAGGGAAAGGTGCTTCAGGAAGGGAAGAGACTATACAGTGCAGGTGGGAATTACGGAGGTAATTTTGGATTAGGTTTAGCCTAACCAACTTTTCTCCCAGGCAAGCAGCTACAGCTCAAAGTGTTTGGCAATATATGAGTACCTACAGAGTATCTCCCTTCCCACACAGAGGTTGAAAGTATCATGTCAGTCTTCTTGTACTACCTTCCCACAGCCCAAAGCTGTAGAGTCAGTCTTACTCTGTCTATGCCTTTCTCACCCAAGAAATATGTAAAATTTCCATGTGTTCTCCGAAAAGGAGTAGGCCATTCATCAAATCACAAAACAAATAAGGTGACCCTTCCTAGAAACAAAGGTAAAAGAATGCCAGTGAGGTGTTACATTTCCATGTATCCTGAACTATGGGTAGCCATGATTCAGCTGTCAATAAGCATGAGGTTAGTCAGTCTGTTGGGTTGCTCTGGCATTTACAGTAGACAAGGAGAAAGAGTGAGTTCAGTAACAGGTCTGTGAGATATCTCCATACTTTCAGCAAATGGCTTCTACCAATTTACATCATGTTCTTCTGCTTACTAAAGCTCACTGACCTTAGCTAACAAGGACTTCCATCACCAAAAGGCCTTAAATAGAAAAACAATAGCAACGACACAATAGAACTTATGATCTAAGTGCTGCCAAATAAAATACCCTGTTTTGCAAAAGTTTGCTACAATAGCTCAATGACAGACATGCAGATGCATAACTGTACGGTAAGATATGTGGTTTCTGTTTCTCTGTTATCTAAAGTGAAGTATTCTTAATTTAGACCTGAAAATTCAACCTTAAATATCATGCAACCACTTGTAAAAGCATTATGGAATATATAATATCCATTCCTCTAGGATTTTAAATAACTTGTGAGCATCCAAAGTTAAAAAAAAAACACGAAAAAACATAAATTCGGCTTTACACAATCCTGTTTCAATTACAAGTGTAAAAATGGTATTAGCTGCTTTGAAGGCTTACTTTATAAGGAGATTATTTTTCCTTTTCCATAATTATTAAGACATTTTGCTATACTGAAAGCAGGTAATATTTCCAGGGACTATTTTCACTCTTTTTCAGCAAATAATTCAGAAGCAGATAACACAGGTAAAGTATTAGTTTCCATATGGTTTTCATTAATCCAGCTATATTAATTTAATAAAATCCATAAGAAATGTGTTTATAATAGTATAAAAGAATGAGAAGAGACTTTTCTCCCATTCATTATGGGGAGTATAAAACCACAGAGGGTACCTCTTTCATCCCACTGCCCTGAAACAGTCCCCTCACCAGGTGTTTTGATTTCTGCCATTCAGGTCCCTCTTAGATTGTACTGCCAATAGAAAGATTTTTATATTATTTTAAACGTACTCCATTAGCTTGTATCATTGGTGTTACTGGGCAGTTCAGATGTAAGCCTGGCTGATTCAGCTTTTCTGTATTCAACCCCCTCCTCTCTCACTTTTTGCTTTGTTTTGACCAACGCTAATGACTTCTGCGCTCAGAGTGCAGACCACTTGGAGTGATCTCCCTGACCCGTAGTTTGTTGGTCGTTGATAGACGTTGCATTTGTTGTTGCTGCGGTACTAAATGTTCCTTCCTCAGTGTCATCTTCTACTTACCTCCCAATGAAGCACGGGTGCTGCTAGGTAGGTTTTAATGGGTAATGCCAGCTGGGGAGAAAGGGAGGCAGAACAAAGCACAAAAAATAGTTTCCCTCCTCATGGCTGGGGAAACATCCCTCAAAAGCCAGAGATATCACTGCACAAGGAAACAAACATGGACACCTACAGAGGGACTTTGGTGTGATACTCAAGTAACCACCACAAGAAAGATACCGTTTGGGGGTATGTTAGACAAGCAGTTTCATGGGAGAGGAGGCAGTTTATGACAGATTTGCTGCAGGAAGCACACAGTCCATCTGGGATGCGTTTGCCAGCAAGTAGGAAGCATCAAAGAGGATTTGTTTCTTGCACAAGTTTAGGTAATGTGAGCATTGAGACAATTATTTCTCTTGAAAAGAGCACTACAAAGAAGTGCCTGAAAGCTTTTTTTTTTCCCTCTTCCCCACTCCCCTTCCTGCTCTTGGCAGTAGATGAACCAGAGTGTGTCGGGCATAGTAAGGTGCAGCCTTTTTCTCCACAATAGCAATCACTCGTCCATAGTACCGGTGGCCAGTAATATTAAAGAAAAAATCTCATTAGGAATCCCTCTCAGTGCCTCACTGCCCAATTTCTTCCTGTAGGCATATTGGCCTGTATTTGAATCCTCCTGTCTTCATCTCCAGCAGCCCATGAGGCTACAAACACTGGCTACTGGGAAAGAAGACGCTGCTGTTTTGTACAGAGTAATATAAGGGAGGACTTAAAGGGCTACTCCAGTAAAGGAGCCAGGAGATAGACCTAGGATGAAATGGGCTGAAGGCAAGGGCTCTGCACCACAAAGATCCTGAAAGAGAAATACAAAGATTGCCCAAAGTCAGATCCAACACCTTGTCTCAGCCTCTCGCTCCATCCAATCCCATTCTCCTCTTCTATTGCCTGGACCCACTTTGCTCTTCCACTGACCTCACATGGGAGCACCAGTGCTGCCAAGACCAAACCAAATAAATGGTAAAGTCTTGGTTTAATTCTGTTACAGAATTAATTTCTTATTTGTTTACTCTTATGAACTCATAAATTTTGCTTTTGCGGTCTAGTTTCAATGACAGTGACAGAGAATACCTGCCACCCAGAAAGCTCCATACTTTGGTAAGTAGAGTTTTTTACGGGGTGTGAAGGCTGCAAACACAGACTGCCCATAGACCCACCTCTTTAACTTTCTGAACAAAATCCTAACCACCGCTTAAAAACTGTCATTTCTGAGTGGTCTTCAGGAGGTATTCGGACGATTTTACTAGAGTTTATTTCAAGCAAGTCAGACTTCTTATGCAATTTACTATGTGCGACTTCAGTGGGAAAACACATTTAATTTATGACTATGGCTGAAAATAACACCCTGGAGAGAACTAATCTGAGATTCCTTCACCTTCTTACTCTCATGCTACACATGCATTCTTGGCATAGGGTGGTTGGTCCCTGAGGAAAGGAAATTGAAACATGTTTTCCTGCAGTCATTTTAAAAATGGACATGCAGCCCTTAAGGAAGCCAGTGGCAGCTGGCATAGTAAGACAGGTTGAATGATAGTCAAGAAATTGCCTGAGTAATGTTTCTACAGACATGAAATGTGAGGGATCAACGTGAATGCATTCTATCTATCATTCTTCAGTCTAGCCTTTTTCAAGCCAAATTTGGATGTCCTAGTAAAACTAACAGACTATGTTCCTTCTCAGTGAGACTGTATCTTTGGAGCACAGAGTTTGTTTCCTAATGTAAGAGATAAACTCATGGTTTTCTTGGTAATTCTAAGGAAATAATCAGAAGATAATTTCTATTGCACTCGATAGACCTTATGGACTCCTCAGCACTCTTTTTTTTAATTTTTTTTATTTGTCAGAGAAGAGGAAGGCTTTAGTTATGGACTTTGGGTTACAATGTCTCTGGTTTATAAATGACTTGAAATGCTCAGAGTCATGGAACTCTAATAGCAATAGCACACATAAGTCTTTGGGCATAGCTATGGCTTATGCACTGAGTGTGTTTTTCAGTGTTATCTATATTACAATTCATCACATGACCCCTAAGTTGTGGTTTTTCATTATTAGTATTAATTATCATTAGCAGCAGAGTTCTACAATTGGTTATTCGGTTGAATTAAATACAGAAGTCTTGGTCCATGGATGAATAGATTTTCTGCTCCTGATTTAGCTTTCTGGCACTAGGCATTACGTCTTGTTTTGTCCAAGATTCATTTGGCTGGCTACACAAGTTTCGCATGGCTGTATCACATCTTTTTCACAGTCTATCAAGACATCAACTATTTTTTGACTTGTGGTTCTTTTTGGTCACTCTAATTAGACATTAATTTCACCCATTTTATATAGAATCAGTGCAAAAATCTGCTATCATTACCCTAGACTTAAAGAAAGCTACTCTAAAGCCTTCTGAGAGTAAATATCATCAGAGTTCATGTTTTATTTTCAGGCTTTTAATGTAAAATTCTCCTTTCATGTCTCTTTCAAGTCTGCTCGAATGAGCTGTGTATTACCAGTTGCTTTCCCATCTGTCTCAATTTAGTCTCTTTGACAAATTCCAATCTGGCCCGAGGAAAAATCACAGTACTGAAACCACTCCACGCTAAGATTATTAGGTATATTTTATTAACACTGTCTCTTTACTTAAACAAAAAAAATTCGACACTCTTTAACTCCCTTGTCAGCCATGTCTTGCAGAGCCCTACGACTTAGACTCACACATTCTGAATGGCTTCACACCCCTCTCTTTCCATGTGCTCCCATCTTCTGACTTTTCACTAGGTACAAAAGTGCGGGTTTTCCTCTTTAACCTTGATCCTTTCATAATCTCGCTGGACATAACCTACACGGTCTGTACAGCATATAAACTCCACACGACTCCTTTCACTTTCAAGCTGCCTGACCCATACCCACCCTGAAAGTGCACTGAGAATTTCATGGATATTATAGACCCACTAATTTTTTCTCTTAGCCTGTCCCAACAGACTTTACTCTAAATGCATGCGTTAATTATCCTAACTTAAAAACCTCACAAAACCAAATCCAGAGAGGAAAAAACTCTCACAAATGTGGCTTGCATTCTGCCATTACTCTTTTGTCAGGATATTGAAGATTTTATGCCTATGATTTAATCTCTTCTATTTTTCGAATTCCTATATGGAATGTGTTAGAAAAATGATGAGCCCAGTCATACTTTAGGTTTCACAGGTCGTTTGCTGGATTGGGTTTTTCTTTCTTTGTTCTTTTTTTTTTTTCCCCAAACTTTTGTATTCCCTCCCCTCTCCCTCATCCCTCCCCAGTCCTTTCTGCAGGAAATTTAATTACAGGACTGCCTATTCCCAAGTAAATAGAGGGCTGCACTATGCAAACAATAAAGACCTCTGTTTAAAAGTAGTTGTTGGCTGCACTTGACAACCCTCAAGGGAATAGGAGAGAAAATATAGGCTGCTGCCCAGAATTTCTTGTTTTACTAGAAATTAGTTTGAGGATAAGACTTTTGAGCAGCCTTATGAATCCTGTCTACCATCTGCAAGTCCATTCCAAGTTAGGGGGGAAAAAATTCGCCTGTTTCTACATATCAGTTAATTCACCAGAAGTACAATCCTAACAGGTCCCGAACATGCAGAAACCCTGCCGAGCTGGTTGCTCAGCGAATCATAGCACCAACTGCCTCAATACCCCTGCAGCACCTGCTGCCAGTATCACTGTTAGGCAAGAATTTTTATTGTACTTCTCTTAAACAGGCTTGTCATCCTGTCTGGGAACTGTTCTCTTCCACAAGCACCCCAAATGTTACTCATTTAAAATAAAACAAATAAACAAACAAACAAACGAACAAAACCCACCAAGAAACCATATGCATATAATAAACATAACAGTTTCTATCTGCATGCAGGGAATGAATGCATTAAGGATACGTTAGCTCTAACATGTCACATATATATTTTTAAAAGGTGAAATGACCCTTTTTTGGCTGAGTTGGCCTTCACTCCTCGCACACAGCCAGTGGACTGCTTCATGCCATTACTGGGCAACAGAATGCCAGCTGAACCCACCCCTGTGGCAGGGCGTCTCAGCATCACTTGGTATTATGGCTGGAGAGACATGATCACCATCTCAGTAATAACCCGAAAGTCGCAGAATTTAAATAATTCTCAAAATTGCTATATATGAATTATTTAGAAAGTTAAGGACAAATTATTATTTTTTTTTATTTCAACTACTAACCAATAAATGTAAAAAAATACCAACAACAAAACAAAAATAAACCCCTTCATCCCCCACATTAAAGCAATAGTTTTTGTAACATTCAAAACAGTGGAAACTATTTACCGTATATTACTATTAGTGGAGAAAAGCAAATTTAATTTAAAATCATTTTTTTCAAACTCCCTCAGTGGATGCCAGATAACTCCAGCTTAAACAAATAAAACCCCCTCATTTTAAATGGAGAATAATACAGACAGAGCTCAATTATTGAGATATTAAGGGCAACATTCAATTTGAGATACATTTAAGCATCTTTGCCTCCTGGAGATTTTTACATGACAAGGCTTTAGATAAACATGGTTTTGCAAACAGCAACTATCATATCTGATCACATAACCTCTGGACTGAAGCAGTATGTCAGCAAAAATTTCTGATTATTTAAAATAGCAAATAACTGTAATTTACTAGGCAGGTCTTCCTCAGAACAATCACAATTTTTTTCAAGAATTAATACTTATATACAAAAAGCATTTAGATGGTCTGTTACAAATCTCCAAATATTAAAAAAAAAACAACAAAAGTCACCTCTCTGTAATAAAGCCCAGTTTAAATACATTCTGGGGCATTCTAGTAGTGGAGGAGCTGCCTTTCTACGACACTCAGCTTGCGGGGGAAACTGTAGCAGCCAAGGACATACAGGGTAGGAATCACCTCACCTAACTTTAACTAGATATTTAATTAGATATTAGACGCCTAATTTAAGCTCATCATCTGGGTTCCCTCTACAGGTAATGGAGATAAGCATTCCCAGAGGGAGATTCATCCTGCTTGTCTTAGGCATCTCTCTTTTAGATGCTTGTAGATGGATAAAATCAAGAAAGATCAACCTCACTGACAGCCTGATAATCTGTCTTCGTTAGCAATGCACAATTTCCAGATTCAATGAAATTAAGCTAGAATTGAGATGTTTTCTTTGTTTCACCATTTAGCCTTTAATTCTCCCTCTGACCCAACTTTTTCTTCGGTTCCTCCCATGACCATCAATTTTCTCTGGCACTCGACTTTTCTTACACTGGACTGTGTTTTCCTGGAACCCGGGGAACTGCAACCGATGTCAATATGTTGCTGCTCTACCAGTTACAAATCCGTTTACATGCATGTGCTCTAAATCGCAGTAATGTTCTGAACAGATAGATACGATAGGAGTATTGATAGCGATTGTGCTTTCCGGGTCTACTCTACCACTTTCAAATATGTAAAAATCTGTGGCAACATTAAGGCAGTCAAGGTATATAAATGAATGCTAAAATATATTTACTATTCAAAGAAGATGGCTTAAATCAAACCAGGAAAAATAAGGAAGAAATACCATTAGGGCCCTCACCTTTACATGTGTGAGCCCAGGTCACCACACATGCTTCGAGGCCTCTGTGCTTCAGAATATTGAACAAATCCTAAAGGCGAAGCCTGGCCTCAGCTCTCTTGCATTTCTGGTTTGTAGGTTCTCAGCAATACCAGCATTGCTGCATCGCACCTTTAATCACCAAGCCCTTAGAAACAATAGCCGAGATTTATAAGGAAGCAGGTGTCTGAACTTAAGACTCCTAAATTCATAGCTGGGTGCCTAGAGCAGCAGCAAAACTGACAAGCACCCTGTGCAGTAGCCCACAGATGCTACCCCAGTAGTGAGGCACTTAGCATTTATTATAACACAAAATGGATGTTTATTAATTAAGAGTGTTCCAACGGCTACTTGAAGTGCCTTGGCCGAGTGCTTGCGTGCACTAATTTCAATATTGGGCATGCAGTCTACTCTGTGTCTTACTTCTACGGCATTTCTAGAAAATTAATTTTAATAGTTAAAAAACCATCTTGAGCTGCATACATGAAAATAACTCCATTTCTACTGAATGACAATCTAATACGAAATAAGAATATTCACCTTTTTTTCTTACTTTGCCCAAATCCAGGCAATAAATTAGGCTTCTCAGCATGACTGTAAAGTGCTGTGAATTGTATAAACAATCATATATGGACACTGAAAAATAACCCTTATGCACATTGCATTATAGTTCCAAAAATATATTTACAGTCTATTACAAAGATTACAAATGGAAGTGTCTATGTAACGGGATTATGCTAGTTAAAAGCTTTTTACAGATTTTCTTCAACAAAGGCGGGGGGGGGACAAAAAATTAGTATAACCAAACTGATTTTTCTAATGAAACAAATAAATAAAATGACAAATATAACACTGTACAGTGATCTAAAAAGGGGGAGAAAAAAGGAGGGGGAAAATGATGCATTTAAGTTTTTGATAACTATCTTTGGTCCTAAATGTGGGAAAACACATTATGTAGCACTGAATATACATGTTTGTTTGTGATGCTCTGCAAGTAAAATAGAAAAATATAGTGCATTTTCAATGTATTCAGAGCTCACTACACATAAATGTGTGTACAAAACAAGACAGTATAAATAAAATTTACAAGTTTTACAAAGGAACATTTACAGGGTTTCTCTTTTGTTTTTATTTTTTTTGTGTGGATGCCCACATTATCAAACAAGACCAATTTATGACTGATCCCTGGGATCTTTCTCTATCAAAATCAATAGAAGCAGCCCAATTCTCTTTGGAAGTACAGCATTTCATTGCTGGGGTAGTTCACAATTTTCAGATTTTTTTTAAAGCATTTCTCTCTGGTTCATATACATTCCTGCAATATCTGTAAAGACACCTTTCATTATTGCTTATGGTAGTTAAATATTTTAATCAAACAAAATTCATATATAAGAAAATGGTGTAAAAAGATATTCCGTTGAGTAACTACTCTTGCATCTGTGTTCCTGATGAATGACTGTTGTGTCTGTGTGAGCACACACACGCGTGTTTGTTCAGAGCAGCAAAAGCTTGTAAAAAACTTGAAAATTCTGAACTGCCCCTTGCCTCATGCTCTACAGTTCTCATATAAAAATCTATGTCTTTATTCTGACAGCTGGACTGCATACGGCTTAAACTCATATAAAAGATGTGCCAGCTATTTCTCTCAGATTTGCTAATGCAGAGTATTGAAAAAAAATGTGATGTGCTCAGATTAAATGGTTTAGGTAACACTGGAGAACTGCACCCATGTTCTGAGACACTCCTACAATCACTCGTCCATTCAATGCAGTGTCTCAACAGGTTTACAGTTGTAGATCTATGTCTTAGAATATATCTCACCTTAACTGTAGTCCATTAAAATCATCTTGCAAATAATTTGCTAAAAGTGCCTAGAACTACTTAGGGGTCATTATTGCTTTTCTTTTTTCTTTTCTTTTTTTTTTTTTTTCTCTTTTATTTTCTTTTAAAAGATAGTATATGTGTAACCTTAAAAAATTCTTTAAAAAATATCAGAGCTCTTGGCAACTTGCATTTTCCTGACTCCCTGCCAATTAGCTAGCCATGTCAATACGGTGTTGATTTAACAAAAGTAAATGGCACAAAAGGATACCAAACTTCGGACAGATATACATTGCTTGGTCATGCTTCTTATATCTCTAGGAACTCAAATAATCCTTCAGAGGTACCCAGTGTAGTAATGTGTCATAGAATTAGCACTAAAAAGGTCCAAAGATATAAACATCATACTAAAAGAAAGTCTTTATGAAGAATAAACACAAATGATTAAAAAAAGATTCAGAAATCACAGATTTAAGGAAAATATTTTGTTGAATTCAACAATAATATCATGATTTTATCTCACAAATATATTCTTTTTTAAATTTTTATGTACAATTAAAAAGTCTATTAGATAAAAAGGAGGTTAGAGAGCTCAAGGTGTTTGTATGTTTATTCAGGTAGTACTTTGTTTATTGTCACTGCTGTTTTCCTTGCCACCACTGGTGGATCCTAATTCCCTTTTCATAAATTCTGGTGGCACTTAGGAGTTCAAGTCTGTAGGTGCTTCTTGTAGCTCTTCTATTCACTGCAGGAAGGACCCAGGAAATCAAGTGTCTTCTAGCAGCACTTCATATATACTGAAGGCCAGTGCTGTTCTCTCAGTCTGTCACCTCCCTCATAAGGGAGAAATGTCTATCACACTTGGATGCCAGTGCCGTGTAAATGTAGCATTTGTGCTCTCATAGTCTGAATGCTGCTCATGATTTTCTTTTGATGACCAACCAACGTGATCCCTAAACTCATCACATCCCTGGGGAAGATAAATGCGTACATTGTTAATTTTTCAACTTAGACTGCTATTGTATGGTATTCAACTGTGAGTCAAAGCTACATAGTGGTCTGGGCTACAGGTTTCTAATATTGAAACCTGGAACTATTCTAACATTGATACACTGGAACCTCAGCTCAGTACTGTGAAGTTCATATAGGTGCTGTTCAACTCAGCGAGGAGTGCAATTACATGGCAAATGTCATGTAATTACACAGCAAGTGTCATGTAATTACACTGCATGTGTCTCCACATCTGAGAATGAGGCTAGTATGTTTCGCACTACGATAATCTTTTATCGTGGCTTTTAAGAACACCCGAAGAAAGAGACACCTCACTTGTAAAATACTTTGGGTGGCTTTAAGGACAAAGTTATGTATAAATACAAGATTTTGGGGATCACATTCTGCTTCCTAAAAAGATGCCTAGAGAAACCCTTTGCATATTGACCCATCATCCAAACGAAAGAGGAGCAGCTGTTTCAATTCTGCTACTAGTGCTACTGATCTAGTAGGAGTTTGTGGGCTCTGATGACAGATCCCAAGCTACAGGCTGAGACCCCTAGTGATACCAGGCAGATAAGATTAGGGTTGCAAACTCAAGAATATTGTTTAGAAACTTGTTTAGGAAAACACTGCTCTCTGTAAGAGGTATTACCTGTGTTTGGCAACCACCAGGACAAAAACATTGTTTGCAGGGTGCCAAGAAGACCTGTTTAATATGGCGGTACCAGTACAGGCCACGCTCGCCTTCAGAAAATTGCTTTGCTTCTATAGACTTTTATCTTGATGCAAAATCATTTCTTGCAAGATAAAGACAGCCCCCAGCCAATTAGAAGAAAATTCCACATCTTCCTAGTACATGTCTGGAAAAAGGTACCAATTATATAGTGGAGGTAAAGTTGTTCTTTTCCTCTACATATATACTTTGAAATGAGCCACATTCTCCCTCAAATTCTAGCCCCTTGGTGTTATTTCAATTGGTCTCAAAAGCAGGGTAAAAAAGTGATGCCACACATAGGTAGCAGGGCATTTGCCCTTTCACGGGATGCTCTGGTACAACATCATCAGTTTCTAAACCGTCTGGCTTAACCCCAAGTACCATGTTTGTACTCAGAGTAGAGGTTTGGAATTTAACGTTGTGTATTATTTTACCTAGAAATTCCCTAAATGCAAGTTAAACATGCCCAGTACTAACTTACTCAATAGTCATCCTGGCAACTGATTCAAGAGAGTTGTAGCCTGCTGCTGTGAAATTATCCTTATATCTTTCCATCTTAATAGCTTGTAACCATTCGCCTACGGAGCAGAAAGTGGTAAAATCGGGAGTGTTCTGGTCCAGAAGAGGGCTAATTGGTCTATGGAGAAGGAAAAAGGAAAGTAAGTTGTTTCCAAAGAGAGCAAAACATCAGGGAGTATTTAGCAAGGTGAGAGTCAAATAAGTTTGGGGTATTAAAAATGTTAAGAGTATAAAGTAATAGGCCTTTATACACAGTTTAGATTATTCTGTGAATAGCTCTTAACTACTCTATAGCTCACAATATGTATTTCCTAAGTTTATTCACATAAAAGATGAAAGGTCAGAGTGAGCAAAATCAGCCTAATGGAATATTGTTACCAACGGAAAACCAGCCTTATTACCTAGCATGACAGCAGCTGCAACTAAAGTTGCTAAGTAAAATAAAGATGCTATTCTTTTAAGCATCTTAGAAAATACAGTAGTAGCTATTCCCATTATTCAATCAGATGGGACAAAACAAAGACAAGGAAGAGCAGAGACACAAAATCAGTTGTTTAAGGTCACACAGCAAATCAGTCAGGAGAAGAACCAGGAGCAGAACACGGGCCAGTTGACTCCCTAGTGCAGTGATCTAACTAGCGGATCAAAGATTACCATGATTAAATAATTCACCCGAAATTTATGAAGAAGTCATTAAAAGCTACACCATGAAACACAATGAGATGCAATCGCTGAAAGGAGTTAAAGCCAGAAAAATGAAAGATAAAAATCTAGAGTGTAGCAATGTCAAAGTACATTGGCCAAGCATGAGCATTATTAATTACTATTTCTACTGTAGCAGTTCCTAGGGCAAGGGATGCATCATATAAAACTACAGTAGATGATGATCCTTGCCCTCCAGACTTCATAATTTTAAGAAACAAGGAAAACAAAGACTGCTAGTGATGAGAGTGTGGAAAGAGTGACGAGCAGGCAGGAGTTTACTGAGAAGTGTGTTAGTTCCATGATATTTAATTTCTTTATTTTGGTTATTTTTTAAGAAAGTCCTTTTGGGCTTTGTTCAGCATGGTAAAAAAGAAGGGCAGATGAGGGAAGGGAAGAAGGGGGAACAGGAGGAAGGAGGAACTGAGAGACACATGGAGTAAGTGTGAACTGGAACCAGCCACCAAGCAGAACATCCAGAACCCAGCCACGCACACCATCACACGAATGCACACTAAAGCTTTTCTTACCTGCTACAGGTTCCCAGTGGGGTTTTCAAGCTGTTTGGGTTTCTAATCATTTTGTCCAGAATACCAACTATCTGCTCAAACTTCGGCCTTTCACCACGTTCCTTCTGCCAACAATCTAGCATCAGCTGGTGCAGTCCTGCTGGGCAATCCATGGGTGCTGGCAAACGATAGCCTTCTTCGATTGCTTTTATAACCTAGTAGCCAACATAGTTAATCATTTTTCATCAAGGAATATTTAAGAAATATACAGTGCCACCAAGTTCAAGAAATAAAAGAAGGAAAAAAAAAAAATCAATAAACTTAAATTTGCCATTTGTAGTGTTGCAAAAATATGAGTCTGTTGTTTTGACACTAGCCTTCACGTTTTCAAATTATTTCCCTGACTTTATCTTTGGGATTATTAAGCATATTGTTCTATATGTGCAGAACATAGCTATGTTACCTAGTCAAGTGAGCAGCAGGGAGCAACAATTAAATTCACCAGAGGAGCAACAGATAGATTGATAAATGGAGTTATTTCAGAAAGCATTATTACTTGCCCCAAGGCTTTTATGAAAGAGTGTGTGGTAGAAGCAACTGACTTGTAAATGGATAGGGATCTGTGCATGCATATGTAAAATAAAAAAAGCCTGAACAGATTATAAAAGGATCCAAGAAAAATGTTTAGCAGCCAGAAATTGTTAGGGAAAAAAGTTGTGTTCTATGCCTAGCCATGTTACAGTAATGATAAAGTAGCAGAAATGTGCCACATGAGAGAGGAAGACCTGGCTGAATGGTATTTTAATATATCACCTAAACAGAAAGTTAGATTTAATAAGAGATGCTGCTAGATGATGATATGATCAAAGGAGAGCATAAATGTCTGAACCAAGAATTACACCCACCCGTTGACTTCCTTAGCAAGTCCATTTGGATTTAAGTAAAAAATAAAAATGGGTAAAGTAAAATCACAGGAAACTGCTGTAAACCTTGAGGGCAGGATAAAAAAGCACATCAGGAAGCAAGGCAGATAAGAAAGGCTTGTGAAAAAGGGCTAAAACACTGTTCATGAGGGATTTCAAGTATACTGACATTGACTGACATAGCAGTATTAGAATTGCTAAGGAAGGGTGCTTGTTCCTGAAGGGCGGGCAGTGCATAGGACTATCTTCTCCCTCAGTTTGTACAGAAAGGAAGATCAGAAGCTGTTCTGGATGTAGCCCTAGGAAGTAGATCTGGTATGATAAATGAAGTTGGTGAATATCCAGGGTTTACTGAAAATAATAACCTCAGATAAAAAAATATTCCACAGGTTGTGTGAGAAAATGCAAAAGCAGTGGATTGCAAAGGAGATAGAACTGCAAAGAATACAAAATGACCTTCAAAAAGCTGGCTGAAATCCATGCTTTTATCAAAACCTTTTGCAGAAAAGAAGCTTTGTGAAAAGAGGCGACATAGCCCAGTGGTAGGGCACTTGCTGCAGGTTTGTGTCACAGAATGTCCTTCCGACCTCAAGGAAGTTGCCTCATCTCCCTGGCTCTCAGCTTTCTATCTGAACATTTAGAATGACAGTACTGTTCTACAACTCAAAAATGACTGACAAATATTCAGTTCCTGCTGTAACATCCACACCTTGAAGAATGAGTGCAGTGACCTTTTAGAGACAGTGAAATTATCTGTCAGATAGGGTGGTGAGAGAGGATTTCTGTAGAAGAACAGGGAATTTGAAAAAACAGTACCATATAGGAAAGAAAACATGAAAAGTAAAATGTAAGATCTTTTAGAGCAGTACTAAGAGGAAAAACAAAGGAACAGCTCCTTACGCTTAGAAGTAGCAGTGGAATAAAAGTGAAAAATAAGCTACAGTGTGTATAGGACAACTGGTGTGCTATCAAAAGTAATGCAGAAATTTATGATCTTCTAAAAGGTAAAACGTATTTTACCTTTATGCATACTAGATATGATTTACTACAAACGAAGCAGTCACTTAAGAGGTCAGAATGCAAAGACAACCAATGAGGAATGAAAAAGTAGATAACAGACTGAGAGAGTTGGGGTTGTTCAGTCTGGACAAAAGAAGGCTCTGAGGAGACCTTATAGTGGCCTACCAGTATCTTAAAGGGGCCTACAAGAAAGCTGGTGAGGGACTTTTTAGGATGTTGGGTAATGGCAGGACTAGAGGGAATGGATTAAAACTAGAGATGGGTCAATTCAGACTGGATGTTAGGACGAAGTTCTTCACCATGAGGGTGGTGAGGCACTGGAACAGGTTGCCCAGAGAGGTCGTGGAAGCCCCATCCCTGGAAGTTTTTAAGGGCTTTGGATGGGGCTTTGAGCAGCCTGGTCTAGTGGGAGGTGTCCCTGCCCATGGCAGGGGGGCTGGAACTAGATGATCTTTAAGGTCCCTTCCAAACCTAACAATTCTATGATTCTATGATTCTGACATCAACAGCAACACAACCACCAAAATAGCTAAGACCCTTAGAACTGGCAAACCATCTACATAAGACTATACAAGAACGTAAGGGATAGTGAAAACATGAATGAACAGATCATGAACAGGACTTTTCCACGTTCACTACAATCTGCAGAGAAACTGGAGAAGAGGTGGGAATCAAGTTGATGACATTATTTTTAAAAGGCTTTGGGGATACTGCAGAATCGCCTTCTTTGATGTGTGTTCTGAGTAAGAAGGATCAAACTGGGAAATACAAAATAATGAGTTAGCTAGAGATGGATGAAATTGCTTGGAATATCCCAATCATTTAAAAACCTTTCAAAAAAACATTGATAAGGAAAGTGTTTTGGTTTTTTGGGTTGTTTTTTTTGTTTTTGTTTTTGTTTTTTTTTTTTTTAATTTATACAAAATTCAGGCGCTATGAAGGCTACTACAAGTGTCTACTCTGCTAAGAAAGGTTTGGGGGTGGGTTTGCAGAAATGAGTACTTGGAGATAATGAAATAGATGCAGGAAATTGTTTTTTTAAATAAGCAAAGCTACAAAGAGAACACAGCTGCAGTTCTTACTAATAGAATTGATTTATATTATTTACAACTCCCACAATTTGTTTTTCAAATTCTGCTTTCACTGTAAAAAAAAGAAAAAAGGAATACTGTTAAAAGTCAAGTATGCTTTTATCACAATCAGGCTATCTGGGGATGTAAAGTAGATTAGAAGAGTGACAGATCTGTTAACTGTATGTACTGGTTGCCAACAAAGAAGTATTAAATACGGGTAACTGGACAATGTAATGTTATCTCTCTGGTTCTGGGTATATAATAATAATACAAATTAATAATCATAATAAAGGTCATAAATACAGGACTACACCAAAGAAAAAAAATATGCAAACCTAAGCTCTTGCCCTTTTCTGAAGAACTAATCTGCACTAAGGTCAGTAACCGAATGAGAGCAAGAACTAGCAAACACCAGCAGCATAATAGGGGAACAGGGTAAAGTGCCGCCGTTTGCAGGCTACTGTTACCAGCAAGGATTGAGCTGAGGGGAGCCCACCGCTCAGAGAAACTGGGGGGACTCTGTGTATCATCTGTGCTGAGTCCACTGTGCCTCTGCAGGGAGCTTGTAGGACAAGCGTTCTGGTGCACCCTAGCTCCAGGTTGCTGCTAAAAGGAGGACTTTTGCTTAAAAAGAGATCGCAGCACAAATTTCTATCCTTCATCAATCTGAAACACTGACTTAAAGGAAGAGGGACAGAATTAAAGACGTGCCATCTAAAGATACAAAGTCAGGGAGACATACTTTTTAGGAGATCTGTTCTGGTCTGTCATTACACCCACATCCACTTTTAGGCAAAATGATACACTTAAGATATATAAACTGCCTGAGTGTATATGCAAAATTAGAAGAGACACATCTAGCATTTTTTTATTCCAGTTAAATACTCCCATTGGTAACTTTGAAGGAGAATAAATAACAAATCATAAGATGATTCTAAATTTTTGCATCACAGCTTTATCTGTGGGATTGGTAGGATGCCTTTATGTTTTGGGAGGAATGTTTCAGGACACACTTGAAGATCACAGCATACTAAAATATTTGAAATTACTTTACCAAGCAATTGATGCATCTTTTAACTATATGCTATTGAAGATTATTATGTAAGATGCTAAAAAGAGATGAAACTGCAAGAAGCGGTAATTAGCTGTTTTATGAAAAAGGTTCATTCATGCACTTTGCTTGAAGTTTTTGATAGAGGAAATACTTTTCAAAATCCAACAAGAAGCCTGAAGATAACAAAATTTCTCCCCTATTTAAAAGTTTTCCCTTATTGTTCCCTGAAAGATAGGTAAGGTTTGCCTTTGAGGCATCTTATATTCCTGTCAGACTACTTTTATGTTTGAATTTAGTACAGAAGGAAGGTGTCAAAAGAAATGAAACTCTACTGGGTGTCTAGGGAATGTAAATATTTCTCTTTCTCTGCCCCAAGGACTTGTTTGCCCATATTTTGACAGTCCATGAAATCTTTGACACTGAGACCTGTCAAATATTAACAACTTTGCACTGTGCCAAACTGACTCATCATTTACACTTTTATCTTTTTTTTTCAACTTTGATGTCGATCATTCAATCAAAAAATAAAATAATAATAAAAAAACCTCTCAAGTCCCCGACCTGAAGAACTTTAAATGAGACTCTTTCTGACGTCTTTCTCACCTGCATGGCTTTTTCCTATGTACTTTCTCTACTTTTGTCAGAAATCAAGATTAACACCCATCTGTTCTATTACTGCTGACCTGTTGCCCTGGGTCATATTTTATGCAAACACGGGTATTGTTAAATCAGCATAATTAACTTGAAAAAGCCAAAGTAGGTCATTAACTGCCACTCAGATTTTTAACAACTTTTTTCAACTGATTAATCATTGCTCTGAGGTCAGAAACCTCAGAATTATTTTTATTGGAAAAAATTAATTCCTTCTATGCCTAAGTGTAATAAAGTGAAGAGCACATATTACTATTTTTGATGTTCCAATTTTACTTAATACTTGGGACAGAAACCTACAACATTCACATGGCAGAAGAACAATTTAGATACTTATGTAAAAAGTGAACACTCCGTAACTTTTTAATTTTGTGAGAACCTTACAGTACTTTGATAAATCTTATGTCTAAACCAACATTTTATGCATGTACAGTGAAACACATCTGTGCATGTTTACAATATGTAATTTTTGTTCTTCTGACACGCGCACACACACGCTCACAAACAGATAAAGTATAACCTACATCTTGATTTGACATGTCCCAGTAAGGCCTCTCTCCATAAGACATTACTTCCCACATAACTATTCCATAACTCCACACATCGCTGGCTGATGTAAATTTGCGGTACTGGATGGCCTCTGGAGCTGTCCATCTCACTGGAATTTTGCCACCCTATGGAAAAAAAAAAAAGGAAAGAAGAAAGTTTTATTTTTTTCTCCACAAAATTTCAAATCATCTTCCATGGAGTGCATTTATAATCATTTCCATCAACATCAAAAGCAGCACTTATACCATCTAGTACAGTTGACCGATCGTGGAATTTTCAAAGGAGTCTAAGGAAGTTTAGGCTCTTAAAACACTTGGACCATAGAAAATTAGACACCTGCCTAAGCTAAGTTGGATTCATTTCTCCGGAAGTGCTCATCTCTGCATTGATTTTAAGGGGCTGCTTAGATGTCTGATTTACACTAGTCATTTAACTCCCAGCTGGCTGAAGGCAGGGGAGGGGGATCTCACCCTGTGCATATAAATCCCATTGAACTGTCATACAGCTCCTCTGAAATCTCAGTCTGACATTTTTAAACGAGGATCTCACTTAGAGCCCAGCAGCAGGACTGACAGCTGTGAACGCTGGTGTGGTTTCCCGGATCCCTGCGCCTGTTGGAGCAGATTCCAGGGGCCCCTCCTTCCCTCAGCATGAGAAAATAGGTACAGCGAGGCCCCACGGGTGGGAAAGGGGAGCTGGCTCAACAAAAGAATAAAGAGCGTAGTGTGCCCAATGAATGCTTATTTAAGAAAACCGTCCCACCCAAAAGCAAGGGAGCCGAGCTTTGTCACTGTCTAGCCTCAAGCTAGTCAACTTTTTGGTGAGATAAAATCTAGTCTGAAAAACAGTAATAGCCTACAAATATTTTAATTGACTGATAGTAAATGAGATGATTATAATTTTTATGGGTAAAACTTCCGTATTTGTTCAAAAAGAAAATCATGAGGAAGGGAATAATGAAGATACTGTGCAAAATGTTTCGAACTTTACCAAATAAAAATGCAGGTTCTTACAAAAATATTAATCCCTAATTAGAGCCAGATTTCTGCAGAGACTCTTTTCCTTTTGACTGGTTAACATTTCTCAAGCAATGAATAGATTTCTCTTATCTATAGTCTCTAGAAGATATGCTGCTTCTTAATAACCACATCTCAAAACTACTAAAACCCATCGATTTCTCTTACGGTAGTAGTGTAGACAGCCTCTGGATCATCTTCTATAACTCTGGAAAGGCCAAAATCTGACACTTTACAAACAAGGTTGCTGTTGACAAGAATATTGCGTGCTGCAAGATCCCTGTGTACATATCCCATATCGGCCAAATATCTCATTCCAGCAGCAATTCCTCTCAACATTCCCACTAGCTGAATGACTGTAAATTGCCCATCATGTTTCTGGAGGGAAGAAAGGAGCAGCAATTCTTGTTAGTACAGCTGAGAAGAGAAATAAGAATTAGTTTTACAACTTTAGCTTTCTACTTATTTACTGCTTCTGTGGCAATTCATCCTGGGGCAAAGCAACTCGCTTCAAACACAAGTTTTATTTTCTTCAGAGATAAAGCAGTACATCCAGTTAGGAAATGTGTGAGTAGTTAATGTACTAGAAGTAACAAAACTTATTAATCACTATAAATTTCTGGCTAAGTTGTGGCAAGTCTCTTCTAAGAGAGATTACCTGATGCACAGCTGTTTATAGTTTGCCTCTACCCCCTTCATCTCTCAACATAATTATTTGTATCAAGAAAATAAGAACTATTTCCTTTTGGAACCTTAGCTAATTTCATTCATAGCTTGGAGATTGTCAAACAAACATAATCTTTCTGTTCTCTATAGAGTGTTTATACATCATCTCATACCATCTTGTACAGCTGGTAAGGAGTCAGAACTGGCAGTTCAGAACATGCACTCAAAAATTGCAAAATTGTTCTGAACTTGCATTTCTTTTTCCTTATAGTGGCCTTCCAGTACCAACAGGAAAGATGGGGAGGGACTCCTTACGAAGGAGTATAGCAATAGGACAAGGGGTAACAGTTTTAAACTGAAAGAGGGTAGATTTAGATTAGCTATTAGGAAAAAATTCTCTGCTTTGAGGATGGTGAGACACTGGAATGGGCTGCCCGGAGAAGTTGTGGATGCCCCATCCCTGTAAGTCTTCAAGGCCAAGTTGGATGGTGCCTTGAGCAACCTGGTCTAGTGGGAGGTGTCCCTGCCAATGGCAGGGGGGTTGGAATGAGATGATCTTTAAGGTCCCTTCCAACTCTAATCACTGTATGATTCTATGATTTGTTCTCTTAAACACAACCTTCATCCATTTAGGAATTGTTGTATGCTGATTTCAGCTATGCTGACACAATAAAATTCTGCTTCCAAAAGACAGAAGATTGGGCTTCAGGTATCAGTGGTTTTAACTTCAGCTGGTGGCAATAATAAAACCCACCATGTCTATGCCACATTAAATGACTTAAACTCCTAGAATGTTCCCGTGTGATCCTGCCTGGTCCTCTCATTTCTGATCCGGTTTTGCTGAAATAATGTAGATCATTACCAGTATTTGTCAGGATGCATTTCAGCCTGAAAACCATTTTAATTATATGAATATCATGCATGTATGCATATATGTACACACATATATAAAATCATATCTTAAAATGTGACAATATGTAACATAATATATATGTCACATGTTTATATATGTTTTCATTTTGGTACTCACCCTAAGAAATGCATCTAAGGCCCCATTCTCCATGTATTCTATTACTATCATGACTGGTTTCCCTGAAAGAAAAGAAGACAGATTTTGTCTGAGAAACTGTAACACAAATGGAGTGCCTTTTTTGATAAAACACATGTTATTCCTTTGAAGGACTGAATCATTGAGACAACGAACATTTCTGTGGCTGCCAGCACTGTTACTGAGCTCTAATAAGTTCTTAAATGCCTGCATGGAACGTGGTCATGATTCACAAAATTAAACCATACAAATCAAAATGTCAGTGTGTTCTCCTAACTCCTGCTGTGTGAACAGGACTCTGGAATAATGACACTTCAGATAATATGAAAGGACATAAGAAACCTTATCTCTCTGCATGGTCTTTGAGGCTAAATGAAACTAGAAAAATAATATATTTCAAAGTACTTCATCTTTTAATCATGCATGCATCTTAATTTTTTTCCTCAGGTTGTAGAATAAAGTAAGTATTGTTTTAGTTAGTTACGCATCAGGAGAAAATCCATTAGGAGTGTGCAGCCTGTTTATAATTTGAATCTTTGACCATGAATAAGCTAAAGTAATTTCTGCCATTATGTTGTTATTTGACTGACAGATCGAGCCGCTGCTTACCTCTGGTAACGACCCCTTCTAAGTGAACAACATTGGGGTGGTCAAACTGTCCCATGATGCTTGCTTCACACAGGAAATCTCTCCTTTGCTTTTCAGTGTAGCCAACTTTCAGAGTTTTTATGGCTACTGCAACATCTCTTTTGCCAGGAAGCTTTAGACGCCCACTGCACACTTCACCAAACTCTCCTAAAATGAAGTATATCAATGCTGAATTACTCAACTATAATATCAATATTCTTTCTAGGCCTTGATTCAACTAGCCGCCTAAGTGTGTGTTTAAATTTAATATGTGAATGTTCACACTTTAAATGGGTTACTTAAAAACACAAAGACAGGCACGTACCTTAAATGAATTGCTGATTGAGTACCTTACGGAGTAAACACTTCACGTTAAGCCAATCTACAGGACTGTTATTTGAATCTTTTAAAAGACTTTTTAATAATTTGTTACATTTTTTCATAAATGGGAAATAAATATGAAGTAGCTTTCATAAGAAAATACTATTACAGAAATAGTAATACTGTTTCCAAGTGAAAATGACATTCTGTTCTACGGGCTTCCATGCTATCTTCAGATCCAATGGGTTTTTTTCTTTCAAAAGGCAGCTCTTTCAGAGCTGCTTTTAATTTAACATCATTATGGTGTTAAATGAAGCACTACATTATTACCTTCAAGCAGGATAATTTACTTTGCAGATTATGAAATGAAAGGTGTGACTTATAATAATTTTGTAACATTAAACAAACACAAGCAAACACTGGAAGTTTGTAAAAGGCTTCTAAACTAACAGACAATTGGAACTTGAAGAAGCATGTGAAAAAAATGGCCAAAAAGCCAGCAAGAATACAAAAAAAGCCTCAACAACCATAATCTGGGAGAGAAGAAATTGGACTCCATCAGACAAGAAAGAGGATGGAAGCATGCAAGACTGTGGAGCTGAATGGCAAAACATCTCCCTCATTATTATTGAGATTGTGAAAGTTTTAAGGATTGTCCCTTGTCTCACAGCCATGCCAGCAGGGAGAGAGAGAGAGAGACCTCCTATTCTGTAGCCAGGAGAAAAAATCTCTTGGGATGTATAGGAGAAAAGAGTAGTAACATATCTTGTAACATCTCTTTAAAAAAAGAAAGATTCATTGCAAAAGAACATCTTTTTAAAAAGAGAAAGATTCATCACAAAAATATTTAATAATCTGGTATTTTGCAAATTTATCTGGAGTATGGGAGATACAGATCCAAGTCCCTCCTCCAAATCAAATCAAGTCTGAAATTTATCTCCTGCATACCTGTGGAGTGCCTTAACTTTAAGCTATTGAGTATACCCAAGTATGCAGGCACACCTACATCCAAGGCACGTTTTAGGGTGAGTGCTGAAAAAAAGGATTGAATTAGGAAAGACTGACACAGAGTTTGATTAGCGAATCCCTTTAGGACATATACTGAGGTTCTGAGAAACCTGTTGGGATCAGGACTTAAGTGCACATACACACTGGCAAGGCATCTGGCTGTCAGTGGGGAGAGGTATGCTTGGAAAAGGGGGTGAATGCCTGAAGAGGTAGATGTAATTGTCCTAATGGATGAGTTCTGAGAAACCTTGTTTAGGACACTGTCACCATACCAACACTACTGTTCTCCTGTCACCCCAACAGCAGAGGTTAGAGAAGGAAAAAAGCAGTACCTGGGCCTCAGCTTCACAGTTCTCCAAGCGTAGAACTTTGACCAGATATTAATATTGCCAGCTGACGTGTTTGGGCAAACCTCCACTCAGCATGGCTCATTTTACGAATCTCACAGAAGATGACTGCATATTGAATCAAACTCCTCTTGCTCCTGTTCTATGCTAGCTGAATTAAGGTTAGCACCAATCAGCTCCATATACCTCTTTTAACACTGTACTGTACCTGAGCTGATTGGCCAGGCGAGTACAACTGTTCCTGCCAGCACAGGTGAGGCATTAGCCCCAGTCATCCTTGGGCACCAGAGTCGTGGTCTGAATATACACATCATAGCTATGAATACCATGAGGCAAGGACATACGTAACAACCAGCTGCTCATGCCCTTAGCTTGGTGCCTTAACCTCCTTCCTGCACTTCAGTGGCAATATGGGTGACTATTAATGAATTCACCACTCACCTCACTCACTGCTCCTAGCCGCAAGAACTTACTAAAGGATAAAAATTTTCTCTAGCGGTACCTTACAAAATTATTTTTGTTACACACTGAAAACAAGACGTGAGTATAAGTGTGTGTGTGTCTATGCAATACTTCAGAGCCAGGTAATTAGGTTACTTGGCACAGGAGACACTAAGGCTTAACTCCTTTCCAGCTCCCTGTGATCTGATTTTGATTGATTTCCAAAAGCAGATCACTCACACTCAGGCAAACCAGAAACTTGAACTCGTATGCTATGCCTTTCAGGCCGGGATGCTAGCCAATGAACCACTTTTATTCACAAGAAAATAGTATATTCATCTGAAATGATGCCCAGAAAGGATCCAGAAAATATGACAACAAGAATGGGAATAGTGCACAGCTACACAGCCACTAGCTCAGCATGTCAACAAGGAAGAGGCATAAACAAAGGATGTGTGATACGAACCAGGACTCAACATAGTGGACACCATATTCTGTATCTGACAGGTGGCCGCAGCAGGATGGTAATGAAAATGTTGGCAAGGAAAGCACATATCCCTCATGTAAATTGAGCACAAGCATACTTGCACCCTGTTTGTCTGAGAGAGACATGGCATTACTCAATAGTTGATGTGGCCAGCATTGCTGGTGCGTATTGAGACTGCTAAGTGGCTTTTCTGGTGCTGTCACTAGTAGAAATTCTATATTCTTCTTTGATGTATGAGTTTCAGCTGCTTCTTTGGGTCTTTAACATTCTGTTGTTCCTGAACTACATTTCATTGCACTCCTATTTGCTACCTACATAAACAGGTTAAAGCCATAGCTAAACCACATACACAACACGCTTTCATGACAGCACTTCTAATTAACTTTCTGCAGAAGGACCACTAACACACATTAGTTTTTTTGCTATCAGTTATACTCATTAAAAACAAGAACAAATTAATCTGCAGTCAACAAGATTAACATTCTGGAATTAGTCTGTCATAACAGTGAAAATACGTTTTAAACTGTATACTCCGCAACTGAAGCGTTTTCAGTGTTTTGCTCAGAAGGCATTGGCAAAGTCCAACTGAGTATGTCTTTGTGCTCTGAATTGTTGCTATGCTGGTAGTTTTTTAACCCAAAGCAAAAGATAAAGCTCAGTGTTTTTTCTCTGCTAATCTTGAGTTTAAATCTTATATGTTGTGTATTTGCTAGAAGAGACGCTGCCATTCTAGCATCACAAAAATTACTAGTTAGCAAGGGCTGGATTCTTATGCTCTTACGCATCTGAAGAAATAATTTGCTCAGCAGTGTCATTAATTTCAATGCTACTACTCCTTGATTAAGACATGATTCAACATGAGTGAGATTACTTTAAAGAGGCATTGTGAATTCTAAGAGTGAAGATTTCTTTACAGGTAAACTAGCTTATTTTAGAGAAACTTCTCCTCTTTTAAAATAATACCACAGTATGTAATTTACAGTGCATGCCAAACTACAGGGTGATTTTAA
Organism: Larus michahellis; assembly: GCF_964199755.1. NCBI lineage: Eukaryota > Metazoa > Chordata > Aves > Charadriiformes > Laridae > Larus > Larus michahellis. The sequence goes on along the minus strand of NC_133898.1, from coordinate 89,302,720 downwards.
AAGTATTCTACTAATACTTTTATAAAACAACAGGAAAGCAAAAGAACATTTCCTCCAGGAATCCAAAGTATTTGATATTTTTCTTACCCACGGAAACTTAATTTCACTACATGGAGTAGTGCAATAAAAATGTCACATATCTTATTAATGCAAACAAATGAAACTGCCTTTTTAGAGCACGAACACCATGGCTTAAGTAGGTGGTAGACAGTTCAAGAGGAAGAAAAGCAATGTAATGCTGGTGCAATTACAATCAGCCATGAGAAGTTAAACAATAACTTTTTGTATTCATAAAATATCAAAAAGAAAAATGGTAGAACAAAAAACAGCCTTAGGGAAGATTTTGTTATACAGAAACAAGACCTTCCAAGTCTCTATTTAAGATTTTGTGCTGCAGCCAGTTTTTCTTACTCACATGAACAAAAATTCCGAGGTCAAAAAGCCCTCTTGCAAAAGGAAAGCGAGCAGAATTTGCACTCATGCCTAACGCCTTTACTCTGACAGTAAATAATAGGCAGCAAAACTGCCCCCCTCCCCCCAATTACATTTTTAACAGCAGACACAGAATTAGAAACCCACAAGCTTTCAATGTCAAGCAAGACTCTTCATTTACTTATTTATTTGGGGGTTTTATTGTTTTTTTTTCCCCCTATTTGTTTTTACATTTTAGAAGCCAGTGCAGCTTCATTGCTCTTAACCACTCTGGCAAATGCAAAAATTCTTCTATACTCGAGGTATAATTATTCGCCTGTCATTATGATGTATGAGTTTCGATCCCGGCTAAATGGAACAGTTGAATCAGGAAGCCACGGCAGCCTTACCTGCACCGATCACACGCTCGATTTTAATACAAGAGGCATCTAGCTCCTTGGCGAATTGATGGACAGCTCTATTTGGGTCCTCGTAGGTTTCAGGGTCAATGTAGGTTTTGGTGCCTGGAAATTTAACTGTAATGATGTAAGAAAGCATGACTGTGATGAAGCAAAGGCACTTATTGTGCAGTCAGCCCAGGAATTTCATTATGCAGAGTGCTCCTTGGAAGACTGAACCTGCTTCCACACTGCCTGAGTCAGAGCCGTTCTGAGAGGCAACTTTAGTTTTAGGCATCATCTGCAAGCATGCTGACACAAGTACACAACCCCATCTCTAAAAATGACTAACATTAGCACCTGCATCTCCACCTTGAAGTGAAAGAAATAATAAATATTAAGTAGTGCTCAATGGAATAAAATGCAAGGGTTGAGTGGGAGTGAAAATAAAGCAGGGGAAGGGGTAAAGGACCAACAGAGGAAGGTGAAACTTTCTCTTCTGTGTAAGGACAGCTTATTCTCTTTTCCCAGGTTGCGTAACCATCATTTTTTTATGTTATCTCTGTCTTCTAGCAGGATTAGAAAGGCTTCTCCACCTACTTCAATTTGCTTAAACTGCTGAATATTATTTACAGACTGTGTCAATAGCCAAACTAAATGTTTCTTGCACTAGAATATGAACATGAGAAACACTTGTAGCCAACTTCTAAAGGCTGTTGGGAAGGGAAACTGGGCTCTGTGGCACAATTATTCCCTCTCTCAAGCACCTAAGTGAATAATACGCAGCAGTCTGGGTTTTGCTCCCTCTTTCTGTCTTCCACTTGGTGCAACTCAGGCACTCTCTGGCACTCCGGCCAGCATGTAGGTTTTTTCCCTCAGTTTGCTGCAGAGTCAGGAAATTTACTTTTTGCTCTTCTGGTGAAAGTAGCAACTTCTGGTGAAAGTAGAGCAACCCTGGAAATCTATTAATCAAGCATTTTTTATGAAATAAATTCATCTCACAAGGATTACAGTCCTGAGCTTTAATTAAATCAGTGAATTAAAACTCAACTTGAAAATGCAAGAATGTTCCTCTGCTAATTGATATACTGATACACACGAATAGGATCAAAAGTCAATACAAAACATATATCATTATGGTTGCTTTGTAATCTTTTAATTGAACAAAAAATATTTTAAATTTGAAAATATATTGAAAAATAGCTTAGTAATCATGTGTATTTATGCTTCAGATGATATTACTGACTGAAAAATCCTCAAACCCTCATAAGAAGGAAAAAGCCAGAGAAATTGTTTGAGTAATCTAATGAATTTACATCCAGAGAAATTATTTGAAGTGTTGCCCAGATGTTATTATCTGCCATATTATGTATTTTAATAGATGTTCTTCCAATTGCTTTGATAATGCCACACATTTTTAAAGTGACAGATATTTATTTCTTAAAACCAAAAATGACTAGAGAAAATGAGAAGAAAGCAATAGGTTAACCTCCTATAATAGTGCTTTTAGGCAGGGAGATGGAGAAGGAACCATCCTCTTGTGTTTGTGATAAGGGGCTTGGATTGGAGGTAACCTTGCGAATCTCAAGTGGCCCTCTGATGGTTCGTTATTCAAGCTGTCACAAAACATTTTGACAGGCCAGGGCTATCCTGGCATACCAACGTGAAATAATGCTGGCCTAGATTTGAAGACATTGTTAGAACAAAATGGTAGGAGGAAACCAAATATAAATCTGAATTGCTTAACTAAACTCCTCCATTGTACTTGTATCTTCAAGTGTAGCACTCGAGGTCACAGAGAGTTGAGGGGGACTGAAATTAAATATATGATACTCTATTAAATACAGTGCTTTGGAACCTGGTTAAAAAAAATGGTTACTTGTAAGTTTTTATGTTAAGTAAGTGCTTCTTGTAAGTTACGTTTTTGAGAATCCAATCTGGTACCTCAGCACAGAAGGTTGTCTAGATGTTACAGAGCAAAAGGACATGGCACTGGTGTTTACAGCTCTGTGACCAAACTGGTGACCACAGCACTGGGTTCCATCTAATTCTGTACGTGGTTGCCCAATAAAATTAAACACTATACCTTCAATCAGCAGATGATGAAAAAGTAGCTTGACAAACAGTGACTTATATTTTGTACTATGATTTTAAGAAGACTGTGTATGCTAACTGTTCTGAGTGATTTGCTGGATAACCAGATTTCTTGAAAGCAAAACGAGGGAAATGAGCACTTATAAAATCTCACCATTTCTAGATCAACTATTAATCATCAAGTAGAAGCTTTCATATTAATTCATTTACACTTTCACTGAAACAAAAAATGTCACAGATAATGGAGACGAGGCAAGGAATTATTTAGCTAGCATATTCCTTTTGTTTGTATACTGAAATACAAGAATACGTAGCTGATCTTTTCTTTCAAGGACATAATGAGGACTTTAACAGTGAAAGCAGTAGCTCTTCTGAAGACATGAAAAGCTTATAATGCATCCATGAGAGCAAATTTCAAATCCATCACTCCCAGAATAATAACATTTAAGTAACATCAGATTTTTTGATGAATTCTTTAAAATCAGCTGCACTACAAAGTGCACGATAAATAATTCTTATCCCATTATTATTTTCCACCTTTCTTGCACAGATTATGAATTGATTGACTAAAGCTGCAATAATGTCACTACTAAGTTTAACACTCACTGCATTTAAACGAAATCATTTAGGTAGCAACACACCCAAACTCAGGGAGCATGAACAAATACCAGCTGATCTGATTTTTTCAGGGCAGAAAGGTGAAACAGAAACCTTGATCCGAATTTGAGTGGAGCTTTGGCTAGAACTACTCATTTAAAGAGGCATGCATTGAGAAGATGCTACAAATTTCTGACTAGTGGCTACTTCGCTCTCCATGTGACATTACTTTCTGAAAATAGCTCATGATTTTAAAGTATGTAAAATAAGATAAACCATATTGCTTTCATTAAAAAAATCCAAACTGATGGATTTAAGCTACAGCTGCAATTATCGTTAGACAACAAAGGCTACATACAGCATAGCATGACTAAATCGCAAGTTCTGTTGATATCTGGAAACCCATACATTGTTCTGTGTCAGAATTTAGATTCAGTTTAATTCTATTTACGTGATTTTGCAATTTTGGATGCTCAAAGTCATTCTGCAACTTAGTTTTACCATATTTCCTGAGTTAATGACTGACTCTAGGAGAAATGAAAACGCTTTCAAATTCTTATGTCAAAATGATATTACAACTGAAATGAGAAAAGGCTAAAATAAGAAAGTTTTTAAACAATATTTTGATAAAACTGAAACTATTTTTGCATAAGTCTTCCTCTCCCCTTTAATTTTCAATTGTAATTAACGCAAGAAATGTTTTTTTATTGAATTTTCCCAGGGTTCTAGCACAAATTCATATGGTAGCTGTGATTTTAACAAGAGAGGCTTTAGGTGCTATTCTTCGCTAGGCAAGTGGTCTAGAATAGAGAACAGTAACGAAGTAGCTGACCTTTCTTCTCATATTAAATATTCTGGTTTTAAGGACATTATGTTTTGTAAATATTGATGCTATGGTATTCACAGTAGCAGAAAGCAGCTTCTGAGCAGATTGGCTTCATTGTTAGGGTGATGCAGGGACCCACACTTTCTTAATCTAAAGTTTGCCTGAGGTAAAGATCATCTAGTCACTTAGCCAAAGGTCTCTCAAATGCTGCACCTCAGAGGGATCATTAGGACAGTGTGAAACATATTCAAAGCAACCAAAAGAAAAAAAAAAAAAAGCAGAATGAAAACAACAGTATATTATACACATGTATAGAAATAAAACTGTCTGTGTGAGAAACATTGACTTTAATCTGCATTCGTTTTTTGTAGGTCACATTTTTACACTGCTTAACTTCCCACTTGTTGTTTACACAGCATTTTTAAATTTTTTATGGCTTTGTCTTTCATAGAGGGTTGTTTTTATATTGTTTACACAATTGCAGTTGGGAATTTTTGAAAGGGGGGAAAAAAAAGCAAAACACTTACAATGAAAGTAAAGTTCTTCATCCCCTTCTTGATCAGCTTTGCTGTAGCCACAATGCCTGAAAAGAAAGACTCCAGTTTTACTGGTAAATAATGATTTACTTCCTCACATCTAAAGTCCTGACATCAGCTTTGCAGGCTGGGATTTTCAGGCACTGAGCACCTAACTCCTGTAGGCCCTTTGAAAGTTTCAGCTATAATTCTCTTGACAGCAGAGTTTTAAATAAATCATGAACAGATGCAATCAAAAGGCTTTTGTATCAAATACCAGTTGGGACAGGTTCTAAAGAGAAAATTCTAGTTCTGGTGAAAAGCTTCTATGGATAAAACAGAGGATTAAAGAACTTGAAAGTAGAACACTGTTTTACATGAGGATATTCTTAAACTTACTGCTGTGCCTCTTTTTCTTGAATGTAAAGTCATTTAAAGGCTGATCAGATAAAGTGTCAGACTTCTCCATATGAGAAAACTGAACAGAAAGAGGGACTTTGAGGAGTACAGGTAAAGAACCTGCTAGGGGTTCCTTTTACAGCACATTTACATAGGACAAAAAGAACATCTTGATTTAAGTGTGTCTTGCCAAAGTAAGACGACGAACTGAATAATTGATAACAGGATTTAAATAAAAATTGTCCTTACTAAAAACGACTTCTGTTTCAGTTTTGCAAATTACTATCCCAGATTAGACTGTGTCTCAAGAGTTCACAAGAGTGGGGCCAGATGTGCTTATGCCAATGCAAGGTGCAATACCTTCGCCCAATGATGAATCCAAACACCATGAAGACCAGAATGATGGTTCCTGCCACAGCAACCACAGCTATGATAATAACAGGATTCTGTTCACTGGAAACAGCTGTGGCTACAAACACAACACAGAGCAGAGATTAGTTTAAAATTATTCCCTACAAAGGAGCTGCAAAAAACTAAGTCAACTGCCAGGAATTGCAGACTGTTAGTTTACCTTTGCCTGAAACTATTACATTGATAAAGTTCATCTAAAGAAGGGCCTCCATTGGAAATTAATCCAAGTGCTGGATGAGTTAACGATCTTCTACAGGGAATAAAAAGGAGCTATGCTGTAACTGACTTGGTCAAAATGGTACAGCCATTAGCCGAAAGCCAGCACCGGCCAATTCCACTCCCTCCTATTGCTGCCCTGCCTTCTGTTCTGCTCAGTGGTTGAGTCCTTCCTAAAAGGGAATACCTGGATATCCCTGTAAGGGGGGTCAGTAGGAGAATAATCCCCAAAGAGCTCTGCTTGTAGCCTTCCCTCTAAAACTGTTTGATGTGACTTTGGTGACACCCAAGGAAATAGTATCTTCAGTATAAGAATGTTAGAGATGAAACACTACCTATTAACACAGCTTTCTTAGCATATTTCTATCTCTTACTGCTATTAATCATTGTAAATTGCTATATTAATTATCATTTGTTTCTGTTAGCAACAAAAAGGTACTTCCACATACACAAAATGGAATTCTCCACGCTTCAGAGAATTTACATGCTAAAATATCCACCCATTATCGCTCTTTTTATTCAGATATGCCAATGCTATTAATATATGCAAATGTATGCATGTCACTTTAATATAAACTGAGGATGTAAATACTTAGCCTGAGAAACCTCGAGGTTTGTTAAATACATTGCTTGCCCAACATCTAATGAGGGCGGCCATGTACTCAGTTGCGTTAAATGAGCACAGCTCTACTGAACTCTATGGAGCTACGCTGGTTTGTAACAGTGAGGATCTAGCCCACGAGACTGAGAATAGAGGAGGAGACATCAGGCAGCGATGCTGAGCAAGGGACTGTGAAAGTGTGAGTCATCTGGAAGCAGCAGAGAGATGAAAGGGAAAAAAAATAAAATAGGAAACTGAACTGATAGCTGATTAACTGAATTGTAGATGGTATGTTAATATGGCTAACTGCTGGTAGTGGTAACTGAACAGGAATGTCTACACGAGGATTTTATGAATTCCACAGAATCAGGTTCCTGTTGCAGACTTCACAGGTTCCCATAGAAACAAATAAGCCAGTCTTTTCTTTGCTCTGTCTTGGGAGGAGTGAGCTAATCAACATGATTTATTTTGTCACCGACACTGACCTGTACCAACTGCTTCCCCCTCAAAATAACTAACCCCTTTCTATACTGCACAGATATATTATAATCTGCACTGGAGGGAAATCCCCCGCCTCCACTTCCTCCCTATCCCACCCCCTCAATTTTATTTCCTAAAGAAACTGTGTCATTTTTCTGTGTTCTACCCCATGCAGGTGAGGAAGATCTCATTATTCATATTGGTCTTTAACTGAAAAGAACAAATGCTTATCTTTGAGTAGCTGTAACTTTCTGAGATGCCCAGGTCAGCAGGATGCTACCGCAGACCTGCATATATCCCACCTGTGGAACTTTTAGGAAATCAGTGGTCACTATCTCATGCAATAAGTAATGTCTCAGGCATAACTAGTATAACTCAGTTCCTGTAGCATCATCAGGCCATCAAAGCACACAATCCTAAGCATGGGAATGTCAAATTTATGTAAAATACAGCATTTCCTAAAACTGTTCCCTTATGTCTTTGAACTTCAGTGCAAACCTCACTTGGAAGTCAAGAAGAGGCAGCATCCTGTCACAAGGGCCAGGGCGCAAAGCTGCATCCATCTAAGAGAGTCTGGAAAAATATCCAGCCCAGCCTGTCACCTAATCTAGCAGCCAAATTGAATGCATAGAGGTTGACATATGTGAGGGGGTTGCTCTGCATAAGTGCCTCACAGATTCTGGTTACTGGCACTTTCTGGAAGCAGGCCGAGAATGAAATGTGGTCTCTGGAAAATCCTGGGTGCATGGTACACTGGGCAACCGGTAAAATAGGCAGCATGCAATGTGTGATGTATTTTTACGTCTTCTAGAAAAAAAGGGCATGATTGTGGGCATGGTCTGGTATGATTTCAGTGACAGCAGTGTAAGACATCTGCCCCTGTTGAGGTACTCTGTGCTGCTTCTCCCTTCTGTGTGACGAACTCATTCTGTTAGTGTGTGATTCAGAAACCAACTTCTGGAATGATCATTGGGGTTTGGCAGAAATAAAGACCCTAGATTGTCCTTAGAGGAACGATTTTGGGGTGCAGATGATCCTTTCAGGGGGTCCACGGCATGGTTACCTGTCACTGGTGCTGCCACACCGTTGATGGCAAGGAACCACCAGCAGGACAGGGAAGTCTGCCCTTACCTCTGCTTACGCTGTGCTCAGACCCAGAGGGCGAGACAGGGACCTAGTACTCGGGCAATCAGCTACAGGTGATACCTAATCTTATGATTATGTTGTTCGCATATCCAAATAGCATAATGTTATGGTATTTGCATATCCAAATGAATGAGGCAATACTCATAATACTCAATAAAGGAGTCAAACCCACTTTTTAAGTACATGGTTGGAGGGATGGGGAATGGATATCCAAACACCCTGGAGGATTTAAAAAAGGAGATCAGGTCTGAAAGCTGCGCAGCTCCTCCAGAAACATTTTCTCATGCAAGCAGCCTGAAATGTATGATTTGCAGAAAAGAATTCCTGATGAAGTCCACCATGAAAGTTTTAATGATAAACTGGATTCATGTAGGCCAAATATCACTTTCTTAAATATTATTCTTTGTGTTTTCTATAAAAATTTGTAGTAGTGTTATTTCAGGCATTAGGAATAAATTTTTACATTTACATATTACTTCAACCTTTCTTGATTTAAACCGATTAATGGCAAAAGGAAAAAGCAAAATCTTCACGACAGGTTGTGCTAACAGTGAGAGCTGTAACGAGTGGCAAACCCTTTCAATTACAAAAAGCGCAGGATCATCTTTAGATCCACTGGCTACAGGTCATTTAACACAACTTTTAAATACTTCAGTGAATCTAAAGATAACATTACCACTTAAGTGCTATTCTATGGATTTATATTTTCTTCCTTGAGGAACTTGTGCCTCTAATAATCAGCAATGATTCCAGTAAAAAAAAAAAAGTAATGATTAAAGTACTTTGATCTGTGGCAAACACAGAATGGAATAGAAATATCCTGCCTTATAAAGCATTTTTACTTCATAAATTTGAAAGTTTTACATAAATATGTATGCAATGCATGTACAATATGTGCAAATACAGGTATAAAATATGCATATTTTACATATCAGGAAATATTAATATAAAAGACATCATTCCTCAAATATTGAAAAGTGGCCATGCCACAATTCAGAATCACAATTCAGAAACCAGAGCATAATACGAAAATCTACTTAATCAACAGCACCAACCTAAAGGTGCCAACCAGTTGAAGTGCCAGGAGAAATTCGGGTAGGCAACATGACTAGCTGACTGAGATGGTCACTATATACATTTTTTTACATATATATATAAACATATTCTTAAAATACTTTGTTTTAAAGTAATTTAAAAGCTACATTCAGAAATTCACTGGAATAATGAAAAGCCAATGCCTCTTAACTGTAGCATAACACTGGTTTACTGCTCACCTGTACAGCACTTCACTTGAGGTATATTTCCTAAAAATGACCCAATAAAGGTCTTCCTTTAAAATGTTAACAAAAGCCTAATTTGATTAGCCTGCAGGTTCTGATAAAACTATAAATAACATATGAGAAACAAATATTTTTGTGTAAAAGAATTCTGGAAGAATTTAATGAAAATTTAATGAATATTTTACCAACATTTCAATTATTTCTGAAGACCATGTACAGAAAATTGTGGATGTTTATCCTTGATGGGAATTATATTCTATAGTGTCCTATCAAGATAATGGAAAATATTCCCCTTTTAAAATTTTCTGTGACAAGAGAAAAATCTGCTGTGCATACTGGCTGGTATGTCATTGGTTTATATGCAATTTTTCATCACCCAAGTCAGAAAAAGGCTACGTGAGCATGGTCAGTGATGGATTTATTCTAGGATTTCCTAATCTTCCATATGTTTACCTCTGAAATTATCTTTGCTAATCCTGGTGGCTACCAGTATGCTTACTGTCATTATATAAAAAATACTCAGGTAATTAAGGAAACGTTGGGAAAACATTTTGGTTTACTAATTTTAAACCACTATGGACAACAAATTAGCTAATTAGCAGAAACTTATGACTTATTATGACAGACTTCCAATTTGTTTTCCAGAAATCTACTCAAAATAAGAAGTGTACCTCAGGCTGTACCTCAGGTTCCCATGCTGCAAAATGGGGATTCTGCTACTGACTCTTTCTAAAGCAGAACTCGATGGATGGAAAGCATGTTATCAGACACAGAGCTAATAATATTAGTAATAACAGTTTATTGCTGCTATTATGATAATTACTATTTCAATTATGTCTGTTAGATATGTGGTATTATTCATTATTGATAGTTTTCATATTCCATGTGGAACCAAGGTGGAATCAAGACCTAACTACTGTGTTTTGAGAATACCCACAAATTGTTCAGGCGGCACCTGGCTGCAATTAATAAGAAGCACTAGTGTGTGTCCGCACCTTAGATATGCTGCATAAAGTGCTGAGAGCAGAGTTGGCATCCGTACCCTTTGAACCTGTAGGCTGTGTACTCTCAGCTCCAAATCTGGTTGACCTGCTGTCAGGCAGCTCAACCTGAAGGAAATGACTCAAACCAGAGTAACCAAATTTGGGTCTGCAACAAAGCAGTGAAGCAGGCGGGGACACAGGCAGTTCCCGTAAATGGGCTCACGGCTGCCAGGTCTCAGGGATGTAAGAGTTTCTTTCTGAAGACCCAAAATGCGGCAGATTTTCTCTAAGCATGCATGCACATATCTACCTTGATGAGGAAAAAAGGTATCAGTGTGATTTTTAGACAAATAAGGGCACAAGATTGGTTTCAGCATCGAGGAAAGAGCAAGCTCTCACAAAATGTCATCCCTCTGTTGAGATGTCACAGCCAGATTCTCTGGTGTACTGTACTGAGAGAGCTTGTACTTCAGCTTCATACTTTCCATTGTGGGGGTTTTTGAGAGGTTATTTTTCCCTTACACAACTCACAACTTATTATGTGAGCCTTGAAGAAACCTAGTATCTTTGCGACTTCTGTTTCTTTACTAAATCAAGTTGAAACTAGCCAATGAACTCAAAAAACACTAAGGATGGACATACAGCTTATGTATACAGCTTACAACAAGACACACAAATAAAAAAAAACCCCAAACTATAAAGTTTTTTTTTTCAGGGAGGAAATGACCTGTAGAAACCTCTGTGGGCTGAAATCTCCTCTTCCTTCCTCTTCCCTGTTAGAGAAGAATCTAGTAAGGTTATTTGCTACTACTCGCTTCTCTTGTGGGGGGAAAAGAGGTGTGTATTTGAATGAAAAAAATAATAAATTCTTTGTGTTTCAAGGACATCAGAAGAAAATAACCTCACATGTTACATATATGGCTAATTTTAAGAGTGTAATTTGTAGTTCTATGGTAAAACAACAAATTGAAGCTCATCCTTCAAAATACAATGCCAAAAATCTACCTTCACATAGAATTTCATTCTTTCTAGTTTTAATAATATTGCCTATGTCTATTTCCTTTCTTGCTTTACTTACTACTTCTACTGAAAGTGTTAATTTCCTATACATCTAACCATTTACCTGTGGCTTCTTCTAGTGTGGCAACGTCCAGTCTGGGGCTATAATTTCCATAACCAGCAGCAGTAAAAGCACGGATCTGGAAAACATACACTGTTCCTGGCTTTAGGTTATTAATAGAAGCCGAAGTGGACTTGGTTTTCACTGTTGAATAGGTCCTCTCCCTTTGATCCTGGAAACAATAAGACAAAAGATTAAATGACATTTACAGGTCAGATTTTATCATGGTTGCACATCAGCAACTGACAGCCAGCCTGGGTAGTTTATTCTAATTTGTTGAATGCTTTTTTCACCAACGTTAAAAATAAAGGATACTCTGTGGAGTATTACAAAACACTGTCAATGCAATGAGGAGCTCTAAGTGTAACATAAAATTCAAATGGGATGCTCGTGTTGTTATTCATAAAACACCCAGACATAAAATGATTGCTTCTTTGGCTCTGATTACATTTTGTGAAATTTGGAAGAGAAAATAGCTTGACCACAGCTTTCCAGGGGAATCTGCAGGGTCTAAATAGTTCAAGGACAGGGAAATCTGTTTTTTCATGATCAGAACACCTTCCCTTGTTAGCTTCCAACACCAATACAATACTGCCAATGTATAACTGGCTTGATTTTGCACCAAATTCTGAGGTACTTAACTCAGTTTTCACTTAGATTTTTTCATCTGGCTTTTAGTCTTTTCTCAGGTTTTGACTCTAAAGCATCAAGAATAATCCAGGGAAAGAAGCTCAGTGTGACACCCCCAAAATTTGAAGCTGCAAGATTACAAACCCTATGAGTAATAACTCACTTTCAAATACTACAAAAGCTGTATCACAGATCATTACAGTATTCAAAAAGCTCTACTTATTCATCACATTTACTGATCCAGATTATCTTTCAGCATAGATATGTGCAGCCCTGTTGATTTTCGGTGCCAGATGCAACCCTGATTTGAAGGGCAGAGAGATGAATTAACTAACCATCTGAATGCACCACATGACCAGAGAAGCAGGAGCCGTACGAGACAGTGCTAATGAGACAGATACAGAAGGAAGGAATAAATCTGTAACTCATTTCAATAGCACTTCACCAGCTAAAAATGATGGAGAACCTTCCCCTTCGCAGTCAGTAAAGCAGCAAAGGCTTTTGCCGAACTACAGGGTTAAATACAACATATATGATTTCTTTTCTGAGATTCAGTAATGGCTTCTCCTGGGTCTTGCCCAGTCTGTCATTTGAGCAAGCCTGTCGGCTCCTCTAGCAGCAATTTTTCATATCTTCTCCAAGAGGGTTTAAATCATCCGTAAGTGAGGACCATGGTGGAATGTATGTTGGTATGTGAGAAAGAACAAGAATGCTTGAGAGATGAGAAACAAGTGTTAAGAAAAGTGTAAACAGTCATGTTTGGGATTGTAAGCCACAGTGGAATTTCAGAGTTTGGGTTCTGATGCATAAATGAGGCTTATTTGAATTTTCAACAGTTCTTGCATTCAAAATAAATAAATAAAAAAAGAAACAAAAATAACCTGCACTAGAAATCTCACAGGACAGGCTTACTTGGGAGATCTCAGGCAGTTTCCATTCCAGCCCTAGCCAGAAGTGAGAGGTGAAAAAAGGACTTATCAGAATATTTCAAAACCACAAAAATGTTTGATTTAATTTGGCTCTAAAAAGAGCTGAAAGTTCTGAACTTTTTTTTTCTTTTAAAGTAATGGAACGAAACTTAAGCTGCCTCTCTCATTCTGAGCAAGAAGCTTATGAAGTACTTTTCAAGCCAAACAGCATTATTTTGGAAGGAAGGCAAGCATTTAAGCATTTGTGTTAAAATTGTCTCACTGAATTAAAGGTATATAGTTCAGTTTATTCGTGACTGTTCATAGGATAAGCTTCTTTTCTTTTATTAATTTCACTGTAATAATAAGTGAAATTAATTTCACTGTAATAAGTATAATACCGGTAGGTTTCCTTCCATTACAAAAGAAGTTTAACATCTGTTCTTGTCTTTGCAAACATCGGAAACTGGCAATGAAATTCTGCTGATTATTTCAAGTAATAAGAATGTATAGGGAAAATATTAAAAGCTACGTTCTAAAAGTTATAATTTTATGAAAAGTCTATCTTGTGCATTTTTCTGTCATCTTCCGGTACCTATTTAAATTATGTATTTCATTTTAACAGATTAAGAACTATTTCGCATATAAAAAGAAACATTTTTTTTTTGTTTGAAATTGGGTTTTGAGGTTGATATTCTGTGGAGAATTGTTTTGCTCTTGGTAAATATATAATTATTTTTTTTTTTTAAATGCATGGACTTTATTTGTGTGTGTGTGTGCATAAATAAATGCTTGAGGAAGAAAAATGTCCTGCTAAAATTAGTAAAATTCTTTAAAAAAATTGTTTAGCTATCTGTACATATCTGGTAAATTTTGTTATAAGAGTCATTGAAGTGAACAACTTAAACTGGGACAATTTATTGACAAATAAACATTTTATTCCCTTCCCAAATCATATGAAGATCTTTTGATAATTATATTTGTGTAATTCAATACTGAGAATTAGATGTGACACTTGATATTAGATCCAATCTGGTTTGAATTTACCTAATTCTACGTTACCTAGTAAGCTGACGTGCTCTTTTTGATATAGAGGTACTATTACCTTGTTTGAAGAGATGAAATGTCTTCACTAATGATCACAAAGGAGCTCCTTTGTTCATTTCTTTGCATTTTAATTCTTTCTTTTTTCTCACAGAATGTTTTTTTTAAAAATTAGGAATATGTTATGTGCTACAGAAAATTTCCCAGGGAATGTGGAGGAGCCACACTTAGTCCGGGTCCCATGACGAACATGTAGCTACACAACCTGCCTTCACTCTGCTTTCATCCAGCTTATGGTTGCATGTGGCCCTACTTATATGCTTGTCAGAATTTTTTTATTCCGGAGTACTTCAAAGTTATCCTGAATGAAGCCCTAGACACGCTGAAATGAATGGGAAAACTCTGACTGACATCAATAAGATTGCAATTTCACTCTACCAGAAACAGAGATCACTTCATGTACTATTGAAAAGCAGCCCTCGATTCATTATTGTGTTGAGAGAACAATTGGAAAATAAATTTCCCAATGCTGGGACTTCTTAAAAGGACAAATAAAGACTATTTATCAGCTGAAACTGTAGGAAGTGCTTTGGAAGTTTTCAAACATCAGGTCGAAGCTGCCCAGCTCATAAGGAAATACCAAATGCAGACAAGAGTTGTATTTGATATATCATCTCAAGACTGGATTACAGTGACAGAGAAGTAAATGAAAGAAGCTTTAAACACAATGTAGAAAAGACAGAAAAATCACAACTATCATGGTAAAATATCTAAGTCCAACTTAATAATTAAACAAAAAAAGTGGAAAAAAAAAGCAGATTTCAAGCGCGTGTTTCATTTTTAGGATGCCAAAATACAACATATGAGATATATGACAACAATAATAATTGCAGGGATTCGCTAGTTATTAAAAACGAGCAAAATCACTGTGACTTTGAAGAGACAGGATAGTTGATAGCTGATGGCTTTAACATTGTTCCACAACACAGCAAGGCAACACGAAGCACACAGCACATTGTTGTACATTACAGATAATCTTAGCACTTACTTTCTCATAATACTTGATTTCATATTCAGTAATGACTCCATTGGGATGTTCTGGTTCCTGCCAGGAAAGCTCCACGCTCCTCTGCAGCACTCTCTCTTTCATTACTCCACTAACTTGCGAGGGAGCTGTTTGGACAAGAAGTGTCAATAAATAAAAAGCAAATTTGTTGGATGCTAAAATCAAATGTCATTACTGATCTGCCCCATGCTGAGCCACTTTCATTAAGGTAAAAGAAAGCACCTTTTCATAGCTCACAATTCAAAGCTAATGAATATTCAAGCAGGACCCTATTACTGTTCATAAACTTAGAATAGAAATCAAATTAAAGTGCAAACAGCAAAAACTGGCATTGTTCAACTTGGTGCAAAACTGAGATTGATGGGATAGGAATAACAACTCAGCAAATTAATTCTGATTAAGATAGGAAAGTAGATTTTTAGATTGATGTGTAGTAAATTAAGAGTCTAAATATTTATTGCATATGCTTCTGAAATGCGCATAACAAGAAAAATAATGTTTTAGAGACAAAATCACGTTTTATGCTGATTTCATGTAACTGATTCCAATTCTGTTTAAAAAATAATCTGTCACACTGATTATTACACGACTGGGTGATGAAAACAACTTTGTTAAGAGACTAAACGCCCTCTTTTTCATTAGTTCGAACCTTTCCAGGACATTCTCTCTTTAGAGCTGAAGTTTCCATATTTGGTCTTGGCATTTTTTGAAAGTGTGAGACAATTTAAGACATAGATCTTATGAAATAAATGAGACACTGTCTTCCTCTACCTTACTTTACAGAGATATACATACATGCACACTTGCATTCATGCACATATACACACAGAATTTCCTAATAAACATCACCCACAAACAAGAACCTTTTGAAATTAAAAACAAACAAACAAACAAACCACAATGTACCAGCATTATAGAGCCATTGACTCTTGTTTAAAAGACTATGTAATAAAATGTCAGAGACTTCAAAAGTGACTTGCTTTATCAGTTTAGCTCATGTTTAATAAAAAAGAAAGACAGCAGATTTTCTGCTGATGTGAAGTTCCAAAGGAGGCCCAACATCAACACTTTTCTTCAAACATACATAAATGCCTATATGCCTACTGGAGCACAGAAGTCCTGTAAAACTATAGCTCTTCAAAAAACAACTAATGCATTGAAACCATGCAAACTTTGCCTTGTTCACTTTCAATTCAATAGAAATAAATCCAGGGTGTAACACTGTTCATGCAAAAGATAGATAAAGAGAGGACCTGATCCGCAGGCCCCTGCAGTTAAAAGCAGGAATTTGATCATACTCAGAGAGCAGATTCGGACAGAGGAGAGGAAATGAAAATTAGAGATAAATTTATTTATATCTTTTTCAAGTATATAATCTAGTACTGATTCTATACTTGAATGTTTGAACAAAAATTTGGAAAATTTTAATTTTTTTCTTGGTTAAAAAAAAGAACAACCTTATTTCAGAACTGTATATAAAGCTTTCACTATGTAAAATGATGTACAGTCTTCAGATAATGGGATTCCTATCCCATGCTAAAAGCAGGTGAAGTTTCTCTGTTATTTAAATATGGGATATTTTTATATGGGATTATTATATATAGGATATATTTATTTATGGGATTCCTATCCCATGCAAAAAGCAGGTGAACTTTCTCTGTTATTTTTCACTTTCTCTGTTACCATTCACCTTGAAGTCTAATTAGAATAATTACTATTCTAATATTCTTTAGCACATGCACTTTCCTCTATTTAATTTAAAGAGCATAGAAATAAAACACCTAGAATGCACACTCCTTTAACATTAAGGACAAAAATATAATGATAAAAAATATGTAGAACACAATCAAGACAATAATCCTCTAAAACCGTAAAATGTGATTGTTAACTTCTTATTTGAATTCTGAAGTTTCTAGCCTTTTTTATTATAACATGTATATTCATGTAGGTTCTTAAATTAAATTTATTTACATTTCATTAGAGGCTCCAAGAGTCCATGAAAATTAAGAATTGAAACCATGCATGATAATTTTCATTATGAACCATTACGCTGTATATAATCAATACAATCAAAGTTGAAGACCCCTTAATGTAGGCTGCCTAACTGATAAAAATAATAAAATTATATCATGAAAACCCCATGGGTTGATACACCATTCCAAAGCCAGGATCTCTCTCTTTCGCTCTTCTTGCATTCTCTTTCTAAAAGCTTAGACTATTTTCACTCTCTAATTAGTGAAATATATTCTTTTTCGTAGCTATGAGTCTGGAATGCAGCAAACTAATTTACTCTGTCTAGTTTTCTTTGCTGTGATTAACTAGTTGTCTTCTTTGTCTAAATGAGTACCACAGAATCCTGGCTGAATTTCAGAGAGCTCATTATGTTTCATGTATAATGTTCTATCTCATCCAGATAAATGTTTTCAAATTGCTAATTTTACGTTTTTAGATGTCCAAAATTGTTAATGTTCAGACTTATCTTGAAACAGTTTTATATTACCTAGGTCAGTGGAGTTTGTTCTCAACATTTGCTGCCTTTTGTTTTAGCTTATCAAATTTTTTCATTCCGTTGGTCATAGCATTCTTTTTTTTAAGCAGTGAAGCACAATGAACTCGCTTCCTCTGTGTTAGTTAACTCTGTGTATGTGGGGAAGGAACAGCATGCAGGGAAGGTGGAACAGAGAAAGGGGAAGATTTTAAGCACGTAAATGAAAATACACTGTGTGAGATTCCTACTTAATATCTGTACAAAGTACACCACAAACAAGCATATTGCATTCTTAAGGAATTTCCTTTCAACACAAAATCTCAGTGATTTATCAACATTGCAAGACAGTATTCAAAAATCCTAAATAAATGCAGTCTTAAATACATTTCCTGTCAATTAATATATTTTTAATCAAGAGGGGTCAGATTAAAAGCTGGTTTGGGTTTTTTTTTTGTTTGTTTTGTCTTCCCCTCCCCCCCCCCCAACTAAAAATGTTGTGCAACTTTTCATTGGTAGAAGAACCACATGAGGAAGAAGAGAAAGTTCAGCCCTGCAGTCTGTATACGTTGGTAGCTCTGAAGATCTTAAAGATGTACACAATTACCATACCACATGATATTCCTAAAATGCAGTAATGTAAGCTTATTTTGTGTCCCCATAAGAAGGGAATCATCAAATTGGTTAAAGCCAGAGCATCCTCCTCTGGCAAGGTATGCCAGCCTGTTGTTACTGCAAGGAAATCTCTGCAAACTAGAGCAAACACATAAGACAATCTATTGACGTGAGAGGCTAGATGTATATGCTATCTTTATCCTGCCTTTTGGGTTGCATTTCTTGATCTGTGCTTAATGAGAGCGTACAGGTCAGAAGCATTTTGTTCTTTATTCTAGTATAATCGTTTATTCCGTATTCTCTCTGTGACTTTCTTACAGACTGGTTTGCATTCATGTTTTATTTCTTCTGGCTTCCTGACACCTCCATTTAAACCTTTAGCCCGCTTCTCATTGCCTATACGAGTTAATTAATTGACAACCTATTTATGGTTTTGAAACAACTATGTCTGATCAAGCTTGAAAATTAGTTAAAGCATACAATTCATCCACAAATACAAGATAAAATATGGTATTAAATTATACACAAAAAGATAACTCTATAAAAACAGAACTAAAAATATAATTTTTGTTCCCATTGCTAGCTAAACCATAATAATAATAATAACACCAATATCACAATAATAATAAGAGGCAACTGTTCCAGGTATTTTTTTTCTTTCAGTAACCTAGTTCTTGTCACTGCATCTGTAACAAAGTTGCTCGTGATGAAGACACTTCTTACAGCATTTCTAGACAACTAAGTACCCAGTCCTGAATGACTTGAGCATGCATAATCCCTACTGTATCACTTCAGGTTACAAAGAAGCGTCACTTGTCAGAATCATTATTTCCATAATAGATTACACTGGGGGATACAGGCTGTTCAAAACACCATTTGCTATCAACTTTCTTTCTGATATACCTCATCTCTTCTTTTTCTCCTTCCTGCTGACACAACATCCAATGCATCAAACACACACAGCCTCTCAGGGCTAACAGGCGGGTGTACCTACACATGCTGCATAAGAAAGTACTTCGAGAATGACAGGCCCTCAGCACACTCATTCACCTTTTTTAAATGCTTCAAATATACCATTCAGCAAAAGGAAAAATTGATTTTTCACCAGGTTTCAACATCACAGCAACAGAGAAATATAACTGTGCTGGGCTTTACTGATAAAGCCTTCAAGTTATATAGATTTCAAGCTGGTCATCATTTTCAGATCAAGCTATAGAAAAAGTTAAAACTGAGGTGTCAAAAAGAGCAGGATATTCCAAGGAAATATTCTGGTCCAGAGAGAATATTGCATCTGGTAGACTGATGTGTTACACCCATACTGCTAAGCCAAGCATATGGTATATTATTAATATGTGCAAATATTTAGGTACAGAAAACTGTGGTGATTATTTTGCAAGGCATTGCTTTTAGTCCAGAGTCCTCTGAAAATGTTATAACGTAATATTGCTCATGCCTTTAATCTCTGTCCTTAGCTTTTCCCTGGTTCTCATGCCTAATATTTCCCTTGATCCACAGTGTGTTTTCCAATGGACAAAGGCAGATGCAAAATTAAATCTTTTGCACTTCGTATCAGAAAAAAAAAAAAACCTTGGAAAAAAAGCACAAAATACTAAAACAAAACAATAAAAAATGAAAAATGAAAACAGGTGAAGCTGGATTTTCACATATAAGAGGAACTAGGCATAATGCACTCATTGCTAGCACAAAATCAACTGTAACACCTTTTTATTGAAAAAAAGATAACTCAGCAAAAAAAACATACCTAGGTATTTGTCTGAGATTTCTTAAAGTCCTGCAGCTTGAATGTGTCTCAATTAAATCAACAGCATCAGTCATGGAGACTTTTAATTTGATACTTTAAAAAAAGTCTCTCTAGAAGCAGCATTCTGGGTGTTTAGTACTTCATGTGTATAAAAGAAACTATTAAAAAGTCTCAGAAATAAGGGTTTCAATCCTGCAGTCCCACTTCATGCAGAAAGTTTCACATCAAACACGAGTAAATGCTCCCAGCGCAAGACCAAGCCCCATATTAATAAATGCTACCAAATCGATGTTTGCAGCTCCAGTTCCATCATTTGTTACACAAAGACAAATGAATGAACGGGCTATCAGCCTTCCTTAATCATCTTTTTTATATTTCTTTATGTTATAATAGTAATAATGTGCACAATCAGTGCACATCAACAGTAACACTTTCATTTTCATAGCACAGGACCCTTACAGCACTTCCCGAAGGACATAAACTCTTGGCTTTTGGCCTCTCTTTTTCATATCGTGAAGATATGCAGCAATCACTCCAAACCACCAGCTTTTCATACAGCAACAAAGAGATCAGTTTTCACAGCCCTGTAAAACTGTATGTTAAGGCCCAACGTAAGTTTTACATTACATGAAGCATTAACACCATTTTTCTGCAACAGTGTTGGACAGCAGTTGGGGGGTGTTTTGGGTATTCACCCTGAAGGGGACATTGCTAGCAGGCGCAAACCGTGGAAAAACAGAGATATCGGCATCCCAATGGTTATGACCTATTCTATTATTTCTTTTTTAAATGTCTTCTCTGTCTCCTTTCTTGGCAGAAATCTTTAGATAACAGAGTTGCTTTGACTCTACGTCTATTTTAAGTGAGACTGGAATCTGGCGTCTTACCAACAACAAATGCAAAATGAACCCATGTATGTATATAGGAAAATAGTAGCAGAAAATTATACTGGTCTTAGCTCTTAAATGGTTGTTCGGGATGAGAATACGAAACTCCCTATACTCTATTAACAGTCCTGCACTGACATTACCCAAATGACTCCCTTCTGCACCGACTTGCGTACTAATTTGCTCCCAAGAGAAAGCATGTAAATGAAGTCATAACTTGGTGTCCCACCATGCTCTGGTTTGCTCTGAAGGGAAACTTGGGCATCAGAATTGCGGAAATCACTAAATCAGAACGGTAGGCAAATAGATTATACACCTTGAGGAATTGCAGCTGCCACTGTCAGGGGCTTGGGGTCAGCATGTGGCACCAGACTGGTTTTTATGCTGGTCTGAAGCAGTATGCCTCAGGACACATGCCCTCGCTCCCTTCTAAGGAGCTTTCTGATGTACACAGATGCCACTTGAAACAAAACCTCGACAGGGGTTTGCAGGGACTGAGCAGATTTTAAGACTTTACCGTGTGGATATTTCCCTTATTTGTTTATTCTGTTTCCTATAAAGATACAAAGGCTTTGTGTTAAAAGCAAATAAATAATTAAAGATAAAAGTCTTATATATTTAAAAAAAATATTATGTCCATATAAATTGTTTATTATATTTATTATAATACTAAAATTATTAAAATTTTCAGATCACCATAACACGGCAGTCCACTCAAGCCGTGATAGAGATCTGCCACAGTTTGTCCTTTGAAGGCTTGGGAAAAGAGGTTTAAATACACTAATATTTACACTAATATGTATCATAATTTGCATGTTATTTTGCATGAATAGTTCATGCAAAAAGACAACAGAAAAGAATACGATAGTTCTTAAACTGAACATTATTAAGTGGATAGATGGAAATTCGTAAGATTTTCTTTTTTGTTACAGTGTATTTCTTTCCCCTCCGTTAAGTCTCCACATGACAAAGCAGCCCATGATAAAAGGTTATTGAGTACCACTGTATTACGCCATTAGTACCCATTGCTTTGGATCAATGTCAGAGAAATTCCCCACTGTGTTTACAAGCTGCAGCATTCAAAAAGAGACCCAAATAAATCAGATATTTTACACTAACAATATCCCACAGAGAAGCCATTTTAACTTCCTCTCTGACACACTTTACTTTCCGGCTCATAAATATAACACAGTGTGCTTACAATACTCTGTAAGCCATGAGCAGAGGCACACACAACTCTCTGTGCCAATTGGGGATGTCCTGAGTACATGGTAACAGGCAATGGAGTCAAGTAATACTTGGCTGCATTACTCCATTACATTTTTTGCCATTGCTTTTGTGGTTGAGAAACTCTCAAATTACCTGCTGATCTACAGAGAGGAACAGAAGCAGTGGTTACCCGAATATTTTTGCAAATCAATTAATAAACGTAAGTGAAAAAATGAGGAAAAACAATAAATGCATTCTGATCTCCCCTAATATTACAAGCGAAGTTCTAAGAAAGCTTATGCTCACATAACGTTCTTACAAAATATGTAGTGATTTACTACTTGTCCATATCTTTTATATATCTGATGCATTTAAAATAGTTAATGGTTTGGTAATTCCTTCATCAAGCTCAAAACTCCCCAGCTGGATCAGTTTTATATGCTGTCTACTCTGGCAAAATTCTGGGGAGGGAAATCGATAAAAAGAAAGAAAAAAACTTAACAGAAAGAAATGAAACAGTTTAGAAAGATTAGGGCTGACAGTTTGTCTATCATGTTTTTTCTGGTCAGAGTCTATGCCTAGACCCATTCTATGAACTCCCCTGTTTCTCCTGCCTGACATTTGGTACAAATATTATTGTCATGTCTGTATCCCATTTCTTCCAAAACTGGCGGCTTGGGCATCAATCAGTGCTGAACGGATGCTGAGTTGCGTAACAAGTGACAACATCGACTCCCAAGGTATCCACAACTCTTGCTTTGTGAATAAGTTTTGACATGTCAGGCACAAACCTGATTCTTACAAATGTGTTAGAGTAACAAACCAGCCTTACAAATAACAGAGAGGGGCTTTTGTTCTTTTGAAGCATTTGTTTTCCTTTGCAGGAGAAATATTTCTATGTTAATTAGATTTTTCTTTTGTCCTGCCTTCTTTTGTGATTCATCTTTCATAACTTTTTTTTTTTTTTTTTCAGAAACATCTGCCACCAGCCTTGCAGTAAATCCTTGGCACACAGGTATTATTCTTCATTAAAGCAAACAAAACACCACAAAACTCCCAAAGATGAGGATACTCTTTTCCCTGGTGGGCTACTCAGACACATTATGTTCTCCTTCTGTCTCCAGTCATCTCTGCTGGCAAGTGTCAATTACAGACACAGGTTTTAGGGAACGGAAGGAGAAAGCACAATTTACAAATACTTTCCTCTGGAAGCAGACAGGTGTAATGACTGAGACTGTTTGCTGTAATTGAATTTCATGCTGTCATCTATTCAGTCACAAAAAGATGGCAGCTTCAAGGATGCTACTCATGGGGAAAAAAAACCCAAAAAACAGCAAACCAACCAAAAACCCCGTAATATATTCTCATTGCTACTGTATAGCTAATATTGCCACCCTAGTTAGACTTCTTTAAAAGTAAAAGTTGCTTTTGCTGGACAGTATGAGGTGATTATAACTGTGGCTTTGGAGGCCTAGGAACCAGTACGATTATGTTTATTTAGTGTAGGATGTCCAAGAGACAATTGAATTGATTCCAGCCCCATAACAAAGAATTTTGTTTCAGACATAGCCAACAAAAATCTGGAAACAGTGCCATGCCAAAAAAAATAAAAACAGTTGATCAAATATTAACAGAAAAGCATATAAATATTCTATAAAGATGTCAGCACAAAACAATAATTATAACTGTGCCAGAGGTTTGATCAAACTGACGCTTTCAAAGACATAATTGTTCAGTGGGGAAAAAATATTACTCTACTAACATTCCTAAAATGTGTACAACTTCTGTTCCAGCCTTCCAAATTCCTGTGAAATGTATTATAATGGCACTTCTAATGATGGGCATATTTCTGAAAGCAGCATGGGTGGTATTCCCAGCAAACACAAGAAGAATTCCTCATAAAAACAGCTTGTGTATTGGGTGGGTTTTTTTCGTATTATGACCCTGTACTACTTCTCCCAAAGAGCATTAAATCTCTAGGATTTAAGGACATAGATAAATATCCATCTGGGAATCTCTTCTACAGTGATAAACATGAGAAGTAACAAGCCTGAAGTTAGTGGCTATGCACAGGAGTGAAAGTCATGTCCATGAGAGGGAGGTCAGGCACAGCAGTCAGCCTCCGACTCCCTCGGTCAGAGCTTGCGGAGGAAGCAGTTGCACTGACCAGAGTGAGGTCACCGCTGTGGAGAACTGCCACTGACATAAATACAATATTCAGAATCTCCCTTGAAGTATAAAAATTCACATACGTTCTGACAACTGAGAAAAGATCCATTTGATACAATGCCGATTGTCTCAAATGAAGTAATTCTGGGAGTATGCACGAGTTGTTAAAAAAAAATAGTCATGCGAAAGCAGAAGGAAAACCCATCACCTTAGAGGGAACATATTTTGTAAAGTTAAGCTAGTTGATTGATTTGAATATACAACATAAATTAACACCTGCCTCTTAAACAGCAATAATTACTTAAGAAATAATGCACATATTTACTTAATAGTAAAATACACAGAATTTGTATGAAAATATTTTCAGTTTGTGTATATTTTCTCTTTTTTGCAACCAATAATATTAAAACTTGTAACAGGAATAACACATTTCTAGGAATTATGCAACCATGTTCAATAAATTGGCATAATTTAAAAAAAAAAAAAAAGTATCCATACCATCTATTACATAAACAGTAAACTCTAAATATAACTTCCAAAAGACCTTAAATAGTCTTGACTTTGAGTAGACATTGGTTCCTAAATCTACATATTACTTAAAATAGCTTTTGATTTGGAGGGGATTTTTTTTTTGTTATTTGAGAACATCCTACGGTTCAACACTTCTCCAGCTTTTGCTCACAAGAAAACTTTGCACAAAGACCTGTCTGATTCAAAAACATATTAAACTGGAAAGACATCAGTCATTTAATGAAAGAATTTATTACGTGGTTTTAGAAGCTGTGCAAAATCATCATCTTTTTACGGACTTTCTTGTGGCTTCACTTCCCTGAATCCTAGGAGGCTCTGAAGGAAACCCAAGTTCTATATCCAAAGGTTAACTTCTTGGAGATTTAGATTACGAAAATGTCAATTGCACAAATTATAAACCCATTTAGCTTTCTGATTAGTTCCACTTTTAGCATACCATTTAGGGCTCAATTCTGACCTCTCATCAATTATATTTTAGCTTAGCTGCATTGATTTTATCTAAGTTATCCTTGCTTTATACCAATGGAAATAAGATCAGAATCAGGTCCTAAGGGTAAAGTAATTACAAATGTAATTACTGCAACTGATCACGCAACGTAGCTACATCATTAATTGGTTACTGTGTTTTTGGTTGTTTTTTGGTTTTTTGTTTTTTTTTTTTTAACAAAAAGATTAAAAATTCTTTGCCAATTTCACAGAGATAGGTTTTTACTCTTTTATTTCAGATATAGTTCTGGATAGGATCAAGACAATCTAATTTAGGCACCTGGGTGCAGCTACCCTTTAGGCTACTACAGCTCTCCTGAATTAAGTGCTTAAGTTTCCCCAAATAGCTTTGCTCCCTGGGACAGAGATGTAAGTGTATTGGAAAGATCGAGAAAGAGATCCTGCCTGTTTAAACTGAGACCCATAAATTTGAAAACATCTTCATTTTAAGGCCTTTGAAAAACTTTCTCCACTGACTACATAGTGAATTTAAGGCACTGATTTTAGAAGAAACAGATAACCTGGTACACCAAATAAACCTAACACGTAACATTTAGATATTTTTTAGGTGAGGCAGACCCCATCTTCCTCACATGCTATCTAGAATTTCTTCCTATCTCCTAAATTTTCCTTATGAATTTAAGGAGTTGTATTCCTTAATCCTTAAAGTACCTTAAGGTAACTGGTTTGGAGTCTGCTCTGTCTTACCTCTCAAGCAAATCTTGTAGGATCCAGGTTTCTACATACAAGAGTATAAGTCTAATTCTTGATGAGATTAAAGGTATTTTAGGAAGCTGCTAGCTAAATTCTGTGACTATTTACATAACTTCAACTTCACAATTGTAGGTAATCAATTTAATGCTGAAGATATTCATAAGGAGAATTAAAGTGTGAACCAACATTTTTGCAAGAAAAACAACAAAACCACAAAACAACAAAATCAGAACAAGGGCTTCTGGATCTGATTCTCTTTCAATTTTTAATGGTGTGAATAAGTAGTGACTGCATTGACTCCTGGATGTTGAGCTTTAATCAATATCCAGGATGAAGGAGATGAAAATGGAGCTCTTTGCAGTAACAGAAGGCCATGCAACATTTAGTCAGAAAGGTTAAACTTTAAAAAAAGAGATACAAAGCTGTTTCTGGTTTAATGTAGAATTACTCGATATATTGGAAAAATAAGCAAAATTGTGTAAGTATCCTTGAATAGTTTATTATTCTTCTATTTAACCTAAATCATAAACTTTAGATTTGATTCTGTTTCCTCACTCATAGTGAAGGTATTGGGAGAGGGCAGTGTTGGTCTCTCTTTCAGACTGCATGCAACATATGCTGTCATGTTATGTAAAAGTATGGAAAAATAGTGTCTACACATCTTACAAGTCCTTCCAGGTTGTAAAGGATACAGCAAAAAGACAGTAAAACTGGAATGTCACAAAAGAAATTAAACTTGAGTCACAATCACAGCACTGTCCTGTGTTTTAAAGAAAATTACTGCTTTCCTGCACTGACTGTGTAGACCATTTTTCAATTACTATTTTTCTATGAGAGGCTACAAGTCTACAGTAGAAATTATTGCTACCTACATGTATATAGAGCACAAAAGTTGTATTCACCACCAACATCAGACTTAAATTTAGTGATTCCAAGGCACATCACCAATAGAGCAACTTAATTTATGTGAGTGAGCACAGTATACAATATGGTTCACATGTAGATTAGACAAAAAATACGACATCATTTAGACCAATAGTGTATTAAATACCAGAATGTGCAAGGTCGTACAGTACATAAACAGAAAGAGAAATAGCACTATATCATCTGAATATCAGTCTATTGCCTTATTCATTTGAAAAAGCTCTAGTGTAATTATTTACGCTTATGAATGTATTATAATACACATTAAGATGGATATACATCAGAATCATGGACATCTATAGCTTGTTTTCTTAATGTATATGGTCTCGGCACTGCTTACTGTACAAAATGAAAAAAAACCCTCAATCATTGGTACTGGAATTTCCCATGATAATAAATATATTGAATGTTTATTACTCTCTCTTAAATGTGCATGTAAAAAACCTACCTTAGAATACAGCTATGCTAAAACACTTAGAAACTCTTCTCGTGATCATCCGATGATAAAAATACTTAACCTACTTATTACCTAGATATGAGTTTCTGTAGCTCTTTACGTAAACCCCACTGAAAAAGGTGGAATAGTAGAGAGGTTACTTAGCTAAACAAAGCTGTACTGCACACATGCTCATGGACAATAAAAACGTTCTGATTATCCAACAGTGGTTGAATTAGTCATAAAATAAAGCTGGCAATGATAAGGGCATGTCTTATTTTAAATCTCTACTTGAAGGGTTTTTCTTTTTTTAACCTCGTAATTTCTCTAATCCAAGCTAAATTAAAGGTTTATGAAATATGCATGTAAAGTCAGATAATATAAAGACTCATGGCACTTTCATAATAACATTTGTACCTCACAGGAACTAATCAGAGCTTCATATGTGCAGTATGTATGCAGATTAAACAGCATAGATGCCTTCAAACGGCCATGATTGCAAAATGATTTTAGGAGTGGAGCACCCAAAAGGCTTATCTTTATTAAAAGAGCATTTACTATATACTGGCTGCATATGTTGCAATATTTAAGGTAGTGTACAATTTATAAATAAATACAGTTCTGCTTATCTGAAGACAAATTTCACCCTTTCCCTAAGGGTGTAGTACCTGCCTGGACTGATACCATCTAATTTTGCATCTGAGATATTAAAATACAAGTGTAGCCTCCTTAAGGTCCTTTCAGTTAGTGGAGAAAGAGATCCTGACGGTCATTTTGATCTTATGGTAAGCAAGCCTTAGGTGGGCCTTTAAGTTAGATTTTTGTTGCTCCAGATATGTCCTGAGAGGGAACCTACATCACTTGACTGATGGCACTATTTTTGCGCGCTACATCTTTTATAGGGTTTGGGTTTTTTTATTATTGTGTTATCACTATTCAGTTTTAAATAGTTAGTCTAATATTTGTTTTCTGGGATAGAAATACAGAGATTCTAGTTTATGGTATTTGTGTCAATTTATTACCCATAGTTGGGAACTAGACTCCCTAATTTAAACTCTTGAGTCTATGCAGTAGATGCTTAATGAAAAACTCTCCCAAGAAGAAACCTAATCAAGGAAAGGGGCTGCCCTAAAAGGCCTCCAGAGAGACATCCTATCTGGTACAGCTCTGGCACCCAGCAAGAGAGGCAGGACTTCCCTCTGAGGAACCTTGCAAGCGTCTGCCACTCTTCAAGAGGTAAACGAGTCATGTCCTTTAAGGAATCTGGTTTACTCAGAGCTTAAAATTTGTGTTGATATGCAATATTTAGCAAAGTTTGGCAGATGGAGTCTACCATCCACCTACCTTTCTGCTGCAATCATTAATTTTTCTCCAGGATCCCTAGAAACCACTCTCAGCCCATAGATACAAACAGACCTTTGAGTTTCTTTAATTAATTTCCACAAGATTGTATGCTATGAAACACATGTAAAAGGTATGTAGATATACATGATAAATTAGGATTGTGATTAATGCAGGTTTGTGATGTGTAACACGCAAACAGCTATCCAGCTGACCTACAGCACAACAGCCATATATATGTGTCTTAAGTGATTGAGCTTGGGCTGAAGATACAGGATCACTCAAAACTGTGCTTAAACCCTACATTTTACTGTACAGCCAGTCGATCCAGATGACATACTCTAATGTTAAGTATGTACTTCTCCTCTCCTTTTCAACTCTGCAGTAATCTGCTGGCAAAAGAATTTAAAAACTAAAAGACATCATCAATACGGTATCTTAAAATACTTAGAATATATTTTTATATGTATATATATTTAACAACAAGGTAGGTCTCAACCATCCTCCACCCCCCCCAAAAAAAAAACCAAAACAAATCAAGAAAGAAAATCCAAATCTGCAGCATTTTTGCACAAGATGGATTCAATTAGTGTGAAATTATCCTATTTGCTCCTTTCCTTCGGTTTTCATACTAGTCCACAGCTCAGGGAATATGGCACAAGCAGGAAGGGAAAAGGGAAAAGGGAAAAGGGAAAAGGGAAAAGGGAAAAGGGAAAAGGGAAAAGGGAAAAGGGAAAAGGGAAAAGGGAAAAGGGAAAAGGGAAAAGGGAAAGGGTTTTTTTTCAGTCAGTGCTTTCTTTCTGAGAAATCATATGCCTGCATCTGCCTTGTTGACTTTAACATGAAGAAAGCAAAATCTGGGAAAAATTCCGGCCCAGCCCTACTGTATAACAGCAAGTGAAGTGCCATGACTGGTTTTGAGTACTGGCTCAGTACTTCCAGAAGGTCAGGAATGCAAGCAGTTGGCTAGAGTTTAAAGGAGGCTTAACTGTTGGGGGGCGGGGGGAAGCCATTTTAATGACTTATCAGAGTCTCAGAGCAGGTTAAGCTGTCTGCATAGATACAAACAATGACAATAAAAATGTTAGACTAAAGAAATTCTCCTTACTTATAGAATATCAATGTTTATCAGGGGAACTTTATCTTGTTCTGAACAAGTTGAATCATGCAAAAACAAGATCAATAAGGGAGGATGTCTTTAAAACTCCACTGTTGCATAATGGAAATTACTTTGAAGAGCTGCCTGTGTGTTCATGGAGAGTTAGCAAACTGTCCCTGCAGGCGCTGGTGACATTAGGCAGCTCAAAATACAGTATTTCACTTGAAGCATATCTGACTCATTCTATTGGCATAAACATCACATGTTTAGTATTAACCGCTTTTACAACCTGCTTTATAAATATATTTTGCTTCCCCTTCCAACGGTTGTCTTCTCCTTTCTTTTGTGGCAAATATTTTTGCTTTTTACTTTTACCTCTGACAGTTTGACGGTTATTACCTTAAGACATTGCAGGTGTTCTTTAGTTCTTTTCAAAGAATCATCTAAGTACCTAAAGCTTTCAGCATATTAACAGGTGACTAATTTTTAATGGTACACCTAAAAGAATAAAGCTCAAAGACAGAAAATACAAATAAAAATAAAATGGCGACAGGAGCACTTAATGTTTTTTAAAAATACAGTGGTATTATTTTTAAGCTGAAATGAAGAATAGTCTAATCACTGGCACTTTATAACATGGCACTGCAACACTCAGGTTGTAACAAATGGAACACACTACCCTCTTAATTAGGCTATTAATCAGCGGAGTGAAAGGTGGACCAACAGTGTTACCATTTGCTCCAGACACAGATTTCTAGACTGCCAGTGGTTATCGTGATAGTGGTAGATTTGCAGGAATGCTATTTTTGCTTAAATAGCACCCTTTGCCCCAGCCATTGTGGGACTGAGAGTAAATCTCCGTCCCACAAAATTCATTTGTCTCCACAGCAAAGTCCGTTTGCCAGGAATCAGGATTTTGGAAGAGAATAATTTCATTTGAGAACCAAATTTACGAGTTTAAAGTTCAGAAACGTCCACTAGTCTGCATGAACTTTTTCTGGATAGAGCCACAGTCTTTTCTGAATGAAAGTTGAGAGGGGCAAGCCTCTCTTTTTCTTTCCAAAATAATGCAGACAAGAGAAGAAGAAAGGACAGCCTTCCTCCCGTATATCTGTTATCCTATTATCTCTTTGCTATGAATGCCTGATAAGACTCATCTGATTTTTTTTTTCTCTATAGACTTCCCGTCTTCATTCCGTCTTTTCTTGTTTTGTCTGTATTGAAAAGTGAAAACAATGACAAAGTGTTTCTAGTATTGACTCAACTATCATTTATGGTAGTTATGTTTCATGCACTTAAATGCACTCAAAGATTTAACATAAAGGTATGGAGTTTGAATAACAAAATGGTAGAGCTTAATGAAACCTAAATTCCACAGAATTTGCAATATGAAATGGGGACAAAGACTTTAAATATCTGTACTGATAGATGAGCCAAAGATCATGGAAAAGGCAAACGTCTTAAATATAGCAAAATAGAAGCATTGTTAAGGAAGGCTATACCAAGCCACTTGAAGTATGGGTATGAGAGGTGACTCAAATTTACATATAGGTTAGAGCAATCTTAGGAAATTATACTTCTAGTTCTCTAATACTGCTACAGAAAACTTTTACTTAACTATAACTTAACTGAAACTTACCTAGCTTTTACTTACTACAGAAAATCTTAACTACAAAAGACTTTTCTGTGATCTTTGCCCACAGCAGTCGAAGAAGAGGATGAAAAGTTATGTAAGTAAAACAGGGATGTACTGGTGTTGAGTGGTTCATTTAAGAGACAACTAAGTTTGAACGGAGACTGTCCAAATTGCTCTTTTTTACATCTTATTATTATCTTTCATCCTTTGAATTGTAAATGCTAAATTCACTTTAAAATAATAAATAGGACACAGTACCACTCTCCATCCCTCTCGGTTTTGGCACAATGACCTAAATCTAGCCAGTAGATAGGATTTCTACTACTAGTCTGTATCCCCTGTGGGACTCGAAGATAACTGGTGTGTACCTCTTGAGAGCGAGTCCCCAAGAGCAGAATGCTGCTGGAAACACAAATTGTCTTTTAATCACTGGAATCATCTGGTCTCGTGTTAAATCACAGATATAGATGTTAAATAAAAAAAAAAGTGACTAGGATAAAACAGAGATCTTAATGAAATTCATTTTTGTCCTTTTTCTTCCTGACTGTTATAGTATTCAAACACAGTTTTTGTTTTTCAAGTTAGTTATTTTGAAATTGCCAGCCTTAACAATGGTTTATTTAATGTACTCTGTAAAACTATTTCTCTCTTGGACATATACTTTTATTTACTGACTTGGTGTTTCCATTTCTCGTTTTGACTTTCTAAGTTTATTTTACTGCTTGCATTCTTTCACAGCCCTGAGGTAAGCAACAACCTCACTTATGTGTCTATCAGGATACAGCTTTTTAACTCAAACTTTCTTCACATTGAAAGCTGTGCTATGGGCTTTCATTCAAGACCTATCACCTGGCACTTTTTTTGTTTGGTTGGTTTATTTATTTTCTAGCCTATCTATCTGATTCATTGCAAGATCAACCATGAATAGAAGCTAATACACCTGGTTTGCTTTAACTGCTCACCAGTTAAATAATTCTACTCACCAGAAACAATCAATACTACAAAGGACTTGTGCATTAATGGCATATAAGAAACAAAAAAGTGTTAAACTGTTGACCCTCTAATTACCACATCTTTATTGAGGCAATGGCAGCATATTTATAAGTGCTGTTGGATTTTTGTATTGCCAGGACATTGATTTTTGCCAATTAATGAATCTTTGTATCCTGAGAGAATACTATTCTTTCTTGGGCTAGATACAGATCTCTGATTACACATAGAGATGTTCTTGGGAAAACACTGTAGTTTTTCATTTTAATGTTCTTTTATTCATGAGAAATAGTGAACTGAATTTTCTGGGATAATTATCACCCCCAAACATAACAAAAATAAATATTACAAAACAACCAACCAAACAAAATCCATCCAAGTGCTGCTGATAATAAAACAAATCACTACATTATGTTTCCCTGACAAAAAAAAAAAAAAATGGAAATATGCCTGTATGAAGGCAAGCCTGAGTTTTGCAATGCAGGTTTTACAGCAACCGAGCGCTACCATAACCAGTTTAAAATATATTAATACTTGCTATCTCATTTAATGATCTAAATTTTCTCAGTCATAATTCCATTTAAAATATGTATTGTTTATTAACAGTTATTAAAATGTTCTGTGAAATATTACTTTTGAAGCATGTTGATTAAAAAAAGTACAGGAAAAAAGAAGCTTCAGTACTAACAGAAATACAGCCTTCTTAGATGTTATAGATTGCCATCTAAAATGGAGCTGAGGAACTGAAGAACCTTAAGCATCAGCATCTGCTCCAGTGACTGGAAGGTGTCTGGGTGCCTCGTTCTCTAATGGTGACTAGCTCCAGACCAGAAAGTCCAGGTTCGTCATCACATGATTTTAGGCACTAAGTGGCATATCAAAGTTTCCAAGATTCCTTAGAGCGAAGACACATTCCAATCTAGCATCCCTACATCTTGCTGTTGGATTTAGGAGATGTAAAAAAAAAAACAAAAACTTTTATCACTAGCATACAGACTTCTGGTTAGGTGCTAAACTGAAAAGGATTAAAACTAGGCCTTAGTCCTTACCTAGAAAGTATATGTGTCTGAACTTACACAGATATATTGTCCCAGGGAGGTCCAGAAAAGCAGGTTTTTGATCAAAATATGATCTACTATGCAATTCCAAAGCTTGACACAAAGGTCAGCAAAGTTACCATATGGGATAAAACAAAGCAAAACAAAACATTGAATAACAGCCTAACAAAAAGATACATCAGACTGGAATTAACAGTGCTTACTTGCTCATTTTTTTGTTTCCTTACTCCTTCATTCTTAACTGTGGAAATGGTGACATGCCTTTCTAAAACAAGGTGAGAGGAGAATTCAGGGCACTCAATTCACAGTGACGTTCCTGCTAAAAGCTGGGTCCGTTCAAGTGTAAACATCAATCTAGTGATATATGCTAACAAAATGCAGGAAAACAAGATCATGAGCTGGCTGTATACCTCTTCCAAATAGATTTCTCCTCTGTATATCTCGGGCTTGGCCACAGTTCAAGGAGAAAATGCTCCCGTCATTCAAAGCAGCCTGTCTCAGAAATGTCATTCTAACATTTACTGCTTGTATGATTTTAACTTACACAATCCTGAATATTAAACGCTCGGTTGTTACTTATTAATTGCACCCATTTATTCTTTCTATTTCCTTTTACAGGTTAAAGCCAATTGATAATAAAATCACTACAAGTCCTTCATTGCCAAGAAAAATTATGACATGTTTTAGCAACTACTGGTACTGCCTGTGAGAATCATTCTGTAAAAGAAAGGACGAGTGGACACCGAGCGTGAGGAGCTGGAGTATCTCAGGCACCAGCGAGTGGGTGGGTGAGATGCACTTCCATATCACAGCTCTGTATGAAGTACCTTCCCTTAATTATTATCATTACAACTCCCTTTATTCACCAAAAATGAATCTTGCTCTTGAGATTTGGCCACCTGACACAGAAGAGACTTTCCAAGGCAGAAGAAAAAGTGACTGCTATCATTTAATTTTAAAAGTGACAACTTCAGGGATACTTTTTCATCTTTTTTTTTTTTTTTTAGTATAGACCTTTGCCATGGGAATATAAGGTTAGGTTTTTAACTGGCACAAATCAGTAGAGTGGCAGGGAATACTATACCTTAATTTCTATTTATGTATTACATCTGTAAATTTTCAGTTTTCTGCACAGTAAACAAAATTAATCCCATTGTTATACATCTTCCTTGATTGACTAATTCACCAGAATTTAAGTTCACATATTCTGATGTTACACATAAGATTTTTTTTTTCTTCATTGCAATATCAACTAAAATGTGAAAAAAAAAAAATACAGCAATATAACTTAAACCTCTTTAGAAGTAATTTGGTGTGTTTTGTTAATAAGGCATACATCTGTTACACACGTATACATTGAAACACTAGGGTACTCTTTGAAAAGAAAATTCTGTACTAATATAAGTCAAATGATTCCTAATACTAAGATTAAAAAATCAGCACTATAGAAGATAATCATATAGCAATGAGTATGTATTCCAATATATATTATATTATCGTCACTATATAATACAACCTGGAATATATAATGTATATAGAATATATGTAATGAATAATATTTTTTTAAAATACAGGAATGAATAACAGAGTTATAAATGCATTGACAAAAATATCTATTAATCATTTATTTATTTGGGTTTAGCCATCCCCTGCCCCCCCCGCAAAAAAACCAAACAAACACCAAAAGCAATACCACTTAATCCTTTGCAATATATCTGTTTTCAGCCAAGTTCTCATTGTCGCAATGATATTTTCCTGGCAATTATTTTGACTATTTTAATATTAGAACGGTTTCTAATATTAGAACTGTTTCTTCTAAAAAACACAACAATCAAAAATGACTAACATAATGACTTGCTTGGAAAGCACAAATATATTTTTCTGGGTTTTACTGTAAGGTTTTTAGCCTGAAGCCTGGTTAAATGTGTACTTCATCAATCTTCTAGAGAAGTGATATTTTAACTACTCTAGATCACAAAAATGTGCTGGATTAAACTTTTCCAAGCCCCAGAAATTTCACATAACACATACATCAAATTCACCTCAAATAAACCTGCACACACTCAAGTAACTTTCGACTGCTTTTCCTAATCTAAAGTTCAAACGCTGTGTAACATTTTCTCTGTCATGCCTAATAAAAAAAAATAAAAATTCTATGGCAGAGATTTAGGAAAGAAGACATGGGAAATGTGTGTTGAACCAGCAGATAAAGATTTTCATCTAAAACGGTGGAAAGAAATTTGAAGAATCCACATTGTTTCCCCGGACAGAACCATTGTAAATTGGCATAATAAATGAGCATGTCCTAATTACTCAGGAAGTTTCAGAAATTAGAATCATAAAGCTGTCCTTCAGAGTAAGGACATTTGTCCACTTCACCACACAGAACGTTGGAACGAGTGCTAAACAGGACATTAGCATTTCACCTTGTCCATGGCAAAGCATGCCATTGTTACTTAGAGTAAAAGCTTTTTGGGTTAGAGAACGCATTTTTATATGTGTATCCAGTGACTAATGTAGTCAGTCTGAAGTCTGATGGGAGCCTTTCAACACTATTCTAAAAGAACAGAAAAAACAGTATGTAAAGAAACACTGATAATGACACTGTCTTTCAGCTAGCTTAGTAGTAAAGTTTTATATGGCCCTGCAGATGAGAGGTAATTTTAAGTATACTTCCAAAAATAAGGTGAAAAATCCAGTGATTCCATGGATTTAATAAGGCACATTCATAGCAGAAAAATAACATAATTATATCTATTTTCCCTTGCTTTATACATCACTCCTTGCCATTCTCTTCCTTCATCAGAAATAGCTGTATGAAACAAGATAGGCTTCCTCTATTTTCATCCTGGTTAGCAGGACTCAGTCGTGCAGAAAAATCATGAAGTTGATCTGTGACATCACAAATGTTCAGTGTAACGGGCCTTATCACGGACTTTGGAGTAAAGATTCTTTGAACAATAAACCAGAAAAAGATGGGTCACGAGCAGAAAAAGCATAAAAAAAATCTAAAAAAATTATGAAAATGGAGCAGCAAATGGGATAAACAATAATTTGAAGGTAGTTCCAATAAAGGCATGCTTTCCAAAACTGTGTACCACAAGTATGCTACGAGAACTCATATTCCATTTCTCTGAATATTTATAATGTACTGGCAGAATTCCCTTTCTTATTCTACCATTAATAATCAATAATGTCAGTGATAATCCAGACAGTGATATTACTAGTAGTGCATGGTAATGCAATAGCAATGGAATAAATATTTTACTATTACAATAATGATTGTTTCCAGTAGCTCCTAAAGTGTGTTTAATATTATATAAACAATAAGGGCATGGTAGCATATGTGCAATATTTAAAATTTTCCATTATCCTTGCATTTGCCAGAATTCATCCACATGAATGTTAATGAACAGCTACATAACACTCAATAAGGTATACCTCCATAAATGGTACATGGAAAATGTATACCATCCAAAGGCTTATGATTATGCCAGATTAAAATTGAATTTCAACAGAATATTAGGAAAAAACAAACAACAAAAGAATAAGAAATCACTATTTCCTTGCCAAAACTCCAACTCACTATTCTTGGCTATTTTGTTGCAAGTGTGGTTCAAATAAATATGCATATATAAGTTAGTCATTAAAAAAAAAAAACCACACACCCTTTTGGTTTTCACTTAATACAAAAGTCCAGTTTTCTTCTTCCACAAACTACTAGGCCAAAAAACAGAAATCCCATCAGTCTGAAAAATTTTAGACAAATATTAAGAGCTGGAATGGAAATGCTTAAGGAACTATAAGCGTAATTGACTTTGCTCTATCTCAATTCTATCTGTATCCACATCTAGGCTAGGATTATCATGAAACTAAATATGATTAAGGCAGCTTTGGTTTCATAAAACCAGTCTTACTTGGAGATGCTTGGCATTGATCCTGCAGCAACAAGTGATTTAAACTTTTGTCATTTAAGGAGTATATACATCTATGGTCATACTTAATCGTAAACACAGCAATTAGGTACAGAAAGAAAACCTGTCTTCTTACTACACAGAGTACAGAAAAAGAAAAAAAATGATTTTTTTTAAAAAAGAAATATTAAAAAACCTGTTAATTTTCATTAACTGGACCTAGTTTTACTTGACAAGTCAAGTGTATGTGAAATTATATAAAACAATGTAAATCACAAGTAAAAATGATAGTGTTCGTTAGCTAGTAAGCTTTACTTGCTACTCTGAAGAGCTGCTGAAAGGAGAGGTATTTTAGAGGAGACAAAAGTCCACCATATGGTGCAAGGAAAGATGCATAATAATTAACCCTTAACAAGGGAAGCACTGCGCGCTATCGGTTTATGAATTCTCTTCACATTAGCTAGATTTCAAATGCCGGCATAGTTTTAAACAAAGAGAAATCTGGAAATGTCCCAGCAGTCAGTCCTCCTAAGGAGCACTGTGGCTCTGACACCACTCTGTGGATCAATGTCTCCCTCTCTCCTTCCAGGCTTTGAGGCTGGGGTGAAAGATTTGGATTTTTACATCTGCCAAAACTTCCGTGCAAATGTTTTTTTTTGACTCTGTAGAGTAGACGGGTGGAAAAGAGGAGTACAATGAAGAAGAGGAATGCTTAACCAGCCTTTTGAGCATGCTGCAATTCAGTGGTCTGCCTGCCTCCATGTGCAAACAGAGGGGCAGGAACAGGACCCCCAGGACGTGGGCTGCCAAGTGGGCCACGCTCCTGTTTCCTGCCTTTGTCTGCTAACACGCTTATCGAAGGTATGTGTGCTCCTGGACCAGAACACAGTTGTTTGCATGGGAACCCAGAGAGGATTAAACGATCCCTCCTACTCCTTACCTCAGGATGACATCTAGGGCACAACGCAACATTGTGAAAAAAAGTTCTTTGCAATACACGTGCAAATACAAATGCATTATCGTGTCCTCACTTCATTTAGACACTTCAAATATAAGTTTTCAGGATTTCTCTGAGATTCCAATATTACAAGCCAGAGTCTAAGAGAAGGAAATCTGAATGTGTCAAGGTATTAAAATTAAAATATGTGCAGTAACATTAAATGTGTAAAACTTAATAAAGTTTTGCATAGCATGCACAGATTATAAGTACAAATGAAAAGTCATGCTAGTCAACTCTAGCAAACACTCTACAATTACTGCTATAAAAAGATATACATAGTTTCTTACTAGTTTTCTGATGTCTACCGTGAGGGATATGCTTTCTGGAAAGCAAGTGTATGCACTTTGACAGATGGGAAGAACACTTTTTTAAGAGGATGAAGATTCTTTGTATTTATTTTTTTTCAACACGAGAATGTTGAAAACCTTTTAGTAGCTCTAAAATTTCAGCATTTTTTCCTTATGAATGTTGAAGAGGATTTTTTTTAGGGGGTGAGATCTCATTTCAGACAGCATAAATGGACAAAGTGAGGAAGAAGCTTTCTAAAGATATTGTTTTAAAGGAGAGACAAGAAAACAGGATTGAAGGCACAAAGAAAGTTGAAGGGGTGCAAGTATACAATATATTCTTTATCTTCCATGAAATGGTCACTGTTTTGAAGCCTTTGAGGCTTAATCACTAATGAGTGATGTGCCATATGATAACTCAAAGCTCCATCTCAGGTATCTACCCACACCAAACCTTTATTGCTCCTGAAAACTACAACCTATTTCTCAATGACTCACTGAATTGAACTCACATGCACTCTTCATCACCTGCTCTGGTAAGTGTCGAGAGCTTTGAATAAACCCAAAGAAAGAACTAACTAAGTTCTTTTATTAGCAGGAAGCTTTAGAAAAAATAATGTGACTTCCATTACACCTTCAAACTGGATCAAAATTAATCCACTTAGTTTTGAAGCTGAAGAGGAAAAAAAAAATATGGGGGGAAAGGGAAGGAGGAAGGGAAAGGAGAAAGGGGCAATGGAAGAGAGGGGAGAGAGAAGAGAGATGTGGAATCAGCAAAGCTTGTAGCTGGAAAATGCTGGCTTGCAGATTAATCTAGCCCAATCTGCAATAAATTCAGGATGTGATCTGCTCCAGCCTCAACAATGAAATCAGTTTGAATGTTACTTTATAAATCATTCAGTCATTCTTTAACAAGATGAACGTCTGGCAAGATTCTTTCCCTCCCTGCCTCCTGGAAGAGATTACATTTTGAAAAGCTTTAATTTCTGAAAGTCTTCAATATGCTAAAGTATGGGCTGCTCCAAAAAGCAGCTTTAGCTCTGTATTTCAACAAACGAATTGACAGTGAACACACAAAGAGAAAGATGATTTACACTCAACATCTCTCCCAGATTAGTGCGGGCAAAAAATAAATGAACAAATAAATAAATAAACTCCAAATCACCCTTTTTTCTACATAAGCCTTGTTACTTTGCCGAAATGCTAATTCTAATACAAACTATCACAGAGACTGTTGGCTGAATCAATGCTTTGCTACGCATTCTTCCAGGAATGAGCGATACTTTACAGCTAAATTCATCCTGATACAGCTCTGGGTTATACTAGATTCGATTCTGAGCTGCTTCGAATCAAT
Source organism: Larus michahellis (assembly GCF_964199755.1). Lineage (NCBI taxonomy): Eukaryota > Metazoa > Chordata > Aves > Charadriiformes > Laridae > Larus > Larus michahellis. The sequence goes on along the minus strand of NC_133898.1, from coordinate 89,262,698 downwards.
CATTTACCTGAAATGAGTCACAAAGCCAGAGAAAGGGTTTTCTGCTTTTGACTTTTTTTTCTTTGTTTCCATTTTCTTCCTGAAGGATAGTGCAGATAGAAAATAAATCATATATTTAGCAGTTATCCCATTCTAAACAAATATTTTCATTTTCTCGTTCTGAAATTGTTTAATCTGATGCAAGAAATAGGTAGGAGAGGTAAACATATTTTTAACCAGCCCATCTGTCAGTGAATGCTTTGACAGGCTTCAATTCTGTAAATTCTGAAAGCCTGTGCTTAACTTTAGACATTGAGACAATTAAAGTCAATGAGATTTAAGAATATGCTGACTTTTGCTAACCTATTTTGTTAAAAGGGGTATTTTGTGGGATCAAGTCCAAGCTAAATGACCCACCCATAGCCAACTGCCTACTTTAAATCTATTCCACTACATTCCCATACTCTCACTACATTTAAGATGAATGAACATAAAGCAGATATATTTGTCATTTATATTTGGATCCTTTGCAGACAAAGGATTAAAAACTATATTTTAACTATGTGTAATGAATACTAGGCAAACTGTGCTCAGGCAAATTCTCAATTAAGTTACTCAGTTAAGAGTCCAGTTCTTGCAGTTTGCTTCATGTTTCATGAGTCTCATACATGCTGCAGAGGCGAACAGTACAGATGTAATCCATCTAGAAATGAAGACACCTGTTGCCACATTAACTTCAAGGTGAATTTTCATGTGGTTTGTCCTTCCTTAGCTCTCCCTTTCAAGCCTCAGGCCTTGGAAGGAAGAACAGTGGAGTCTTGGAGGCATTTTTACATACAAATTCTTGTGAATAAATACTTAGGCCAAACCAGGAATCCTACAAAGATGACAATTTTTCATTAAATAGTTTCACATTTATAAATTTTACCTAAGAAATAAGACATTCTGTGAAATTTCCTATATAACCTGGGCATACTACTCTTATTTTGGGAAGATCTATTTTGTAGGCAAAGGCAGTCAATTCTGCAGGAATCCTATACAATAGCAAGGATTTATCAATACGACATATATTTATCCATTTCAGGTCTTAGTATCTGTCTGTATGTGGTCCTAGATGCTTCAAATTAAGTAGATTAGTGGACTGTTCTTGCTCTCACAATCAGCTTTTTAATTATTTTGAAAACTTTATCTATACATGTTCTCAAGGTGTCCCAATATATTTAAAGACACAAAATAAACAACAAGAACAAAACCCCAAATCTGGTCTTAAACCACTGAGGTTTATAAAGAATTTAAATCAAACCTATTTTGATTCAGTTCAATTTAAGTTACACTGAGAAAGTTTCTTTTACAATAGCCACAAAGGGATGTATGCAGATACATAAATTCTCACCTACGTAATTATAATTTAGAAGAACAGATCCATGCCATGAAATTCTTATGGGTTAGTCTTGAGCATACTTTTGGGTTTCCTGGGTTTACACTCCACAAATGTGAGATCAAATTAATTCTCTCTTCATTTCATTTTCCTTGACTTTTTTAGATGTGAAATGGCATCAAGCACAATACTTTAAACATGGTTTGAAAATATACTGTAAGAAAATGTGGAATTCATTGCCTAAGTTCCCATGACAAACTCCCAGAGGATATGACTGGTAATTTTGAGGGTTTAAGGTTTTTTTTAGTTCTAATCAAACCCACAGGGGCTGACCTCTGTGCCATGCTGTAGCATCAATTCCAGCAGCGTGACATGCTCTGTCTCCAACAAGATATGCAACAAAATCCTGATATCATAATCAGGCCCCATGATTCTTACTGTCAGTAATGTTTTGAGTTTAACTCAATACATAAAATGTTGTACCCAGCTAGCTTTAAGTAAATCAACATTACGAACGTTTATAGTGTGAAATTACCCTTCCACAGTCGTAATCTTACAGGTTTTTATTCTGAGTAACCTAAAGAAACTAAAAGTCATAACTGACGTTCAGAGGGGAATAAGTACAGACAGAAGAACATTTTTGAAGCAGCAGGGTATAGATTTATTAATTCAGCCTACGTGGCTTGTAAGAAGACCCTGTCTAGTGTTAACAGGGCTCCCACCCCTGAGAACTGCTTGACTGAGTTCATTTAAAGATTCAGACCAATCTTTAAACTCTTTCATCCTTCTTCTTGAGGGCAGTAGAAGGTATTCAAGAAGGAATTCAATTGTCAGAATCCTTTGTTCTGTGCTTCTCACAGGAAAAAGCTCAACTACTAAAACACCAGGTCTCCTCTATCAAGATGAGTCTCCAGTTGTTTGCACACAGCAGACATGAGTCACAAGCTGAACTAACTAAACACACAGATTTGGTTATTCACTTCTAATCAACTGTTCTTCACCCCTCCTCCTCAGCGTCCCCAGAATATTATGAGGAATGAAATAAAAATTTTCTAAATTTCTCAACTCTTGTCATTCCCTCTTAAGCCTCAGGAAACAGGGATTGGTCATAGCTGCAATGTCCCAAACTAAGTTTCTGCATTACAAGAAATGCGAATGGGACGAAGAAACACAGAGACAATTAAAAAACACAAAGTTCAGATTACTGAACAGAGAAAGTGACACCCATATGTCAGCTCTCTGTGTCACTCCATGAAATGCACAAATCTTTTGGAGCAGAAAGTGCATGTTCCTTGTCTTCCTCCACAAAGCTCTTTTACAAATAAAGAACACTGAGCCTCCCTTCTCATAATGCGGGTTCAAATATTATACCAAAACCAAAATTGTTAAAAACGTCTGCACTGTTAGTTCAAAGAGCTGCACATAATGCAAAAACTTAAAGAAGTTTAACCATGTTGTTCCATCCCTTAAACTGCTGCATTTGTATAGGAAGGATGGATGGTTGCATATCAGAAAAAACTTCCTTGTTGTAATTGCAGCCCTCTGATATTTGAGCATAATGTTCTCAGGATATTGTTGAGAATAAAACTATTTTGCTGTGATGGCCAATAAAAATTATCTATGGAGTAAATAGACTTTAAATGAAGAAAAGAATTAGAGAGCACAGAAAAATAGAGACTATTAAATATACTACTATGATGTTGGGAAGCAGAAAAAAAAAAAAAAAAGAATATTTAAGATCCCATATAGTTATATTGAGTTTAATTTAATTTGGCTTTAGAGGAAATAGAATTCTTTAACAGAGGTATTCCTTAAACTTGTCTTTTCTATTATGTCATACCAAATGTAAATCGATGGTATTATCTGAAGTTTAAATCTATGTGAAAGTGACCCTTGAGGCATATGTTCTATCTTCCCTCTGCGAATCTATTTCTTCCGGCAAGCCCTGGTTTCCTCTGCCAGCTAAGGTCCTTCCATGTTTCTCAGCTTCCCTGCTTTATTCTCTTGCAAGCTATCTGGTAAACTTATTTGACAACTATTCCAGGGCTTTGTTTATTTATCATTATTATTACTAATTTGTTTTGCCTTTCTCTGGTCTCCTTTCTTCTCTCTTAAACTGACAGAGATTCTCTCTCTGTCCTAAAACTAAATAAAGGAAGAAAAAATGAGGAAGCTCATTGCAAATACTATTTTTCCATCTCCTGGATGAAACTTTGGAAGGAGCAATTATTTTAGCTGGAGAACTTAGACTAAGGAGTAACTGAGATTATACCTCAGACCCCCAAAACAGTGGCAACACTTGTAGATTTAGCTAAAATTAACAGGAACAGAGGAAGACAATTGCAATTATGGTTACTGATGGGACAAAGCTCAAGTACAAGGACGGAAAAAGTGCATAAAAAAAACCCAAATGAAAAATTGGATATCCAAGTTAAATTTCTTATAGTGTCTGGAACTCCTGAGAAGTTAAAATGCCTGCTCAAACGATGTTGAACCAAATACTGCTTCAAAGCAACCAAAACTGTATCGTCTCCTGATTGCTGTCGATACAAGACTCTGACACACCAGGACTTTGAGTGTCTTTCGTTTCTTCAGAAACCTTTCTTCAGATCAGGAGTTGTTCAAAAAGAAGTCTCAGACACTGCTATTGCAACCATATAGTTTCTATGGAGTGAGCATTTTATATTCTTTTTGACAGAAGGCATGAATTTGCCTTTCTTGCTATCATGTTCACATAGTCTGACCAATAACATTCTTATCAGTCTTTGGTTAGGTCTTCAATATAAACTATTTCCTTTGAAATGCTGAACATCTGAATTAAAAATAATTTATTTTTCTCTATTTTTTTTTTTATGTCCTCTAAAATCCAGGCAATATCGGTGTTTCTGGTCACAATGGATGAACGTTTTAAGAAATGACATTTCCCTTGAGAGTCACAGATTGATTTACATATTCTGATTTGGGAAGTTCTCTATCCCTAATGGAACAGGCAAAGATAATCTGGAGACACGTCTGTTTGCCTGACACGCTTCCTAGGTTCTTTCTGTTCTTGCTCTATTTGGTAATATGTTATTCAATTTTTGGAATTTCTAGGAGTCAGTAAATAAATCTTACCTGACAAGTCATCAGACTTAGGTGATTGGAAAGAGATGTCTGGGTCATAAAGCTTAATGTTCTGTTAACTACACTGCAGATAACATTATGCGGTCAGGATATCAAGATGCAAAACACCAGGGTGTTTGCTGCTTTTTTGACTGGAAGATTGTTTCCAGAATGAGATACACACATCGTTAACTTATGAGCATTTCCTATCTGCCCTTCTCTTGCTAAACAAGCTAGGTATTTTCATTTCACATCACCTGGGTGAGGCAAAATGCATACTTGTAACATCCCTAAAACATTTAGGGAGGAGCCACTAAACAAGTTTTTAGGTAGGAGAGAAATTTGAGTTGGGGAGAAATGTTGCCTAAGAAGCCTGACACTAAAAGTGGTGAGGTGAAGGGGTAGGAAGTAGAAGTGACAATGGGAGGGAAAGGAAGTGAAGGAAGCAGTATAACGCAAAATCTGAACTCTACCTTCTTTAGGAGACCCAAACCCCTGTGGTATGTGATATAGCCCAAACAGAAGTACTTTTACAAAGCTGTTTTCTGGACGATCCACTGACAAACATAGTTCTGTTGAAGGCAAGTTTAGTAACACATCCCAAAGAAGTGAAGGCAGACTCACTCCTTTTTCTCTTCTTACTGCCTTGGGTTATTGCAACACAGGCTTTTCCAATGGTGAAGAGAAATGGAATATATCCAGGAAAATTACAGTTCCCTTTCTCTGCACAGCATGCCAGCTGCAGAGCTGAAGTGGCCAGGATGCTTCTGAAGTCTGTTCAAGCTCTGAGAGTTTCCCTTGGAGAATCTGCCCTATGAGTAGAACAAACATCTGCCAACATCAATGCAGTGATAGAGGGGATAATGCTGCTTTAGCTGTGCACACAACTCTCTCCTTCCTGATCTTGGCCTGGTCTTGGCTGCCAGGTGGCTCTTGATCCACACTGTATGAAGGATAAAATAGACCGACTATTCAGAACAGGTGAGAAAAAAGATAGAGAATAAAATCAAGAAAAGAAAATCGGAATAGAGATGAAGGAATTTTTGCTGAAAGAAAGTGTACAGCGTTTCCAGGTGTCAAAACATGAATCATGTATCATCCAGATTGCCTTCCTATTTCTAACAGTTTAGGTGAATGCAGTCTGTGTGTGTAGTTTAGCCAGACAATGCCATAAGAAAAAAGTAATTACATAATAAATTAGCCACAAAGCTTACATTAAGTAATCAGTATGATTAAATTATTAAGGAACAAAACTTGGAGTTAAGGTGTTTGGATTCTTCTCTATGCTCTGCCAATGATTCCTTTCAAATCTTCAGTAACACTTGATATCTCTCCATCAGAAATTTCTACTGCAACATTGGATAATAATTCTTACCCGTATTTATGGTGCATATGAAGATTAGAAAATAATCAGTATGTCATATTTTTCTAGGGATTTTCCTATACTTAGGACATGAACCCTACAAGGCATATCTCCGTGAAAACATAATGTAATTATTGCATTAAACCAAAAGGTCATCCACTGACCCAACTCTGTCTATTTAATAAGAACATTTCTGCAAAGATAAGACTATTACTGCTATTTGTATTTAGCAACAGTGTGTGAGGCAGTGAGATTATTCTTGCCTCTCTACACCCACCAGCAATTTTTCTTCTCCCAGAGATGACAACCATGAAAAAGACTTGCTTTGTAATACAAGACAATCTTCTGATTTATTTATTATTATTTAGCTTTTGAAAAAAACTGTATTAGCTATAGGCTCTATCATGACTAGCTGATAATAAATACATAAATCTGAAAGTATGAGATTTATTAAATTCATTACATTTTAACAGACTGATTTTCTAATTGCAGCAGTAGTAGATAGGAGCAGCTGGTTCCAGAAACTGCAAATGAATGAATCCATCATGCCACGATTGGTAGGGTGTGAAAAGGCTGTTTACTATTATAAAAATCTTTGTTTATCAAAACAAAAGCAAACTATACTAACCAAGGTGCAGAAGAAGCTTCCTTCAATTTTGTCCCAAATTAACATTTCATTTTACGTAGATGGATATATTTAATGTCACAACTAAGTGTGCTGACACGTACAACAACAGCAACAGATACTGTGGTTGAAATCCAGTCCAATAAAACTACTACGAGAAAAATCAACGTTCATTAATCTAAAGTGGATGACCAGGACCAGGAAAGAAGAAGGAAGATATAGGAATACCAGTATAAAATACCTTTAAAATAACTTTTTCTTTTTGTACATCAAAAATAAACACATCAAAGACTTTCTGGTTTTATGTTATTGATGCCTATTTCTTCTTCACAATATATAAAAGGAGTTAAACAAGTTGTTTTGATTTGGCAAACAGAGAGAAGTGATGAAGAATGAAAAAAAACTATTCTAAACAAACAAAATGTTAATATGAAAGATCAAATTTACCGAAACTACCTATGACCTTGGCTTCTCAAAACACAAGTAAACACACTGCAAACCAGCCCCAGGCTTACCCTTACAAGCCAGTGAAAATGTGAAGGCAGCTGTACTTGGTAACTCTAATCTGCACTTGCCTGTATCTCTTGCATTCAAAAGAAGTTTGCTCAAACTGTTTGCTTTGAAGAAAGCAGAGGATATGGAGACAACAGTGTCTCAAGGTTCAAGCAACAGGAGAAAAACGTGCAGTCTCTGTTTTATTGGCTACAAGTTCAGATATACATTAAGACTTTTAATTAGCAGACTGTTTTCCTTTATCCACTGACTTTCACTGTTTTTTCCCACTGTTGTATCATTAATGTCCCCATAGCAATGGTAAGTCAAGTGTATCAGCGTACGTTTGTAGAAGTAAAATAAATTGCTATGTCTTTGCTAGGACTACAGCGTCCCTTGCAATAATGTTTTTATGTAAAGCATTTTCTTCCTCAGAACACATTCATATTCATTTCTTTATGCATTGCTAAATTAAATTTTACTTTTCAGCTCCTAATCATTACAAACAGATTATGCAAGGACTTTTATTGTTTCTCTGTTTATAACAGCTGCACCTTCCACTGCTCTAGCCTGTTTTTCTCACTTGCAGTCCAATATTTCCACCTATTTATAGAACTCCAGTGGAATACAACCATTTTCCTAATTTAGATAATTCTTATTGCCTCTGCTATCCACTATTTTGGAATACACTTCTGATTTTGATACCATACTGAAGAGGCTAAATCCTGCTGGCATACTGTATACAAAAGCTTGCGTGAAGAAAGATATGGTCCTAAATCTCAGATATATATTTTCTTATCTATTTATACTTTAATATTCACCACCAGTTGTTAGTGAAAACTGCATCTGGATTTAGCATGAAGTCCATCTGCTAAATTTCAGTTTGATGTATGCCATGATCTGCCACGAAAATAAAGTAGAGAGATGCAGCTGAGACTAGAAAATTCCTTTTTTTCACATCTGCCTTTAAAAAATACTGGTTGATTAAACGCTGCGTTTCACTAGAAATTAAGAGCAAGTGAGTTTTTAATATTGTGAAATTTTAGTAAGAGTATATATTAATTTTAGTGAAAATGTGTGTATGTAATCATTTTCTCCATTGAAAAAGGAGTTCCAAAAGATGAGCTTTATGTTTCTATGCTGTACCCTGGGGACTGAAACCAGTTATATTAGCTTTTTTAAAAGAAGGCCATTAGTGTATAAAGCATTTTCGTCGAGTTCATTATACGAGGTAAGAACACATCCCCTAAATTTTCATTATAATTAGATGTCATATAATATAATTTTTGTAATTAGGTGCTATGATGGCTATATGCTCTTGAAAAATTAACATAAAGCTCAAATTGAGAAATAATAAAAATAAAAAAGTGAGATACTTTCCAGTTTCCGGATTTATCTATGATATACTAAAATGCATACATACCAGTCTAAAAGTATTTTTTGACCAAAGCTTGCATACTAGTGGTAACGCTTAGTGCTCTGAAGCCACTATGGTCCAATACAATTAGTAAAGCCCTGAGACAGCATTAAAAAGCTGAAAGTTGCGATAAGAATAAGCTTACTGACTTATATGTCCCCAAAAGAATCTGGACATAACTAGGAGATACTCCTGCTTGTAAGGGGTTCCACACGTCTCTGCACACTGTACTACAGAAACTGTATTTTCCATCCTGTGAAATTAGCAAGAGTTAATGTGTAACAAACCCATTGCCTTATAAAACACCATGGCTGTTTCTCTCACAAAGTAGTATTGTTTCATCATCATTAAGTTTGCATAATTATAACTTCATTTTATGCTATCGCCCTGCCGTTGGGCGAGTGCATTGGAGTGCATGAGTGCGTATATGCTTTAAAAATGGACATCACTGTTCTTTAAAATGGGACATCACCAATTTGAATGTTCGACTAATTTTTTTCAGGTACTGTCTATGATGATTGAAACATCTTTAAATGTTGCTACATAATTATTTTATTACTCAACTTTCCAACAAGGAAGAAACGTGGCACCTGAATTCTGTACAACCCTGTACATTTTTAAGAAGCCCAGTTCAGTGAAATGTAGGATTAGGATGCTTTTCTGACACTTTTTCATATTTCCCAGGCTGGAGTATGATGGAAATTGGAACGGGGTCCAGGAGATGACAGCTGAGGGGGGCTTTCTGTATTATAGCAGACTCCAAGGATGCCTTAAGGTAAGCAGAATTGCTCAGAGTTTGCACAATGCCACATGCTGTTATTTTGCTGTTGAAGGCACCGTTACATTTTAGTACACTGTGCATTCACAACCCACGGGCAAAGAGGTGACAGGCATCACTGGTCATCTAGTAAAGCAGTTTGGTTCCCTTTAGATTGTCATTCATAATGCAGCCACTTTATGTGCCCGGAGAGATACTTTTTTTCTGCAACCTGTGCAATGACAACAAACGAAGGAGTCTGCTTCAGAACATCACATGCCAAAAATGAGGCAAAAATCCTTTGCCGCCTACAGGATAGAAATATATGTGAATAAATCTCACTTTCTGTACGTTACCCCATATGTACGGGAATGCCACTGGAACAGATCTCTACAGTGCAAGTGGTATCAAATGCTGTGTATTATGGAGAGAAACACACTCCGTTCTTCTTCAGAATCCAACATGCATCTATGACATTTTGGAAAAGAGTTGCACAGGGGGAACAATTGTACTGGGAAAAATAATCATACAGGGGCGAAAAAAAATAATAAACTTTAAATACGCCTGAAATCAGGGGTCCAAATGCATCCCTGATATAAATGTATGCAATATTATTAACCTAAACAGAGTCTACTTCTGTCACTTGCTCATATTAAGATTGTCCTAAGAAGCATTAAGCTGAAATCCTTGTTTGAAATGAAGTTTTCAGTGTCTGAATCTGTCCTCTTCCTTTAGAGTCCCTGGCAGAGGGACTCTCCCCCACTGTTTGTACAGTGCCTAGCACAATGGGACATCAAACCTCATTGTGTGAATTAGACACAACTGTAAAATCATTATCCTCTACACGTATCTGTTCTGTTCCTTTGGTTGCTCACTGTTATTCATGTGCCCTCTCCTCTCCCAAACTTCCAGCTGAATGTTCTCATGTGTGAAACAAGAGATTACATTGGTAAATATGAACTATGCAGATTCTGAAATCTGCCAGCAAAGCATACATGATAATTAAACATCAGCAGATGCATGTTATTTGCTAACTAGGTCTTAAACATCAATATATTCTGGGTTACGTTCTGCACTCTTCAGGCTATTTATTAAAGCACAGTAATAGCAAATGTTTACCTATTTTGACATATTTTTTAATTTTAGTTTTAAATGTTTAACTTCCCGCTGGATTAAAATTATTCTTATGAGGCCAAAGTACTAAAAATTAAAGAAATTTGCTCCTAGCTGAGCTGATAAAGTACCATCTCAGCTTCCAGTCATTCCTGCTTTTTAGCATCTTTGAGCCTGACATCAGTTTTGGATGCAGCTAAATGCCAACTATCCCGATAAACATGTACACTACCAGCTGTGGCTCCATCTGCTCAACTAAACATTTTCACACCAAATCTGCCGGGGAAAAAAAAAAAAATATTGTTTTTGGAGTTGGTTTGTAACAACTGAAATATTAAAATCTTAACTGCAGGTGGCCCTTCACTTTTCTATTCCTCTGATGAATATATTTAGAAGAAACAAAACCATCTATTTATAGTCTGCCTCCAACCCACGAAATCCAATGGAAGGAATTTGGTGCAAAAAGAACAGATAAATAAAACAGAAATCCAGAGATGATAAAACTCCACTTTGTCTCTTGCAGAGCCCCTGCAAATGCCTACGTGACTGCGAGACCTGGCGGATGTGCTATAAATGCTGCTATAAATAGCTGCTGGTCCCTCTGTCCCACCCCGGAGGCAGGCAAGGCTGGTGTGTTTGTCAGCCTGCTCCCAAAGCGCTGCAGTTGCAAACCCAGAGTCGAAATTGGTACTTCTGTAAACGGGTATGATAGCTGCAGTGCTTCAGAGCCTTTTACGAGAACAACAGATGCTCTTTTTTTTTGTGAGCAGAGATACCTGTAGGAGCAGTGAAGCCAATATCCCACCCAAGTCCTCCATGTACTACTAGTCTGAATTGACTTCCACAAGTGCAACATGCTCTGAAGTACATGCCTTTATATCAGATAGAGATTTATCCTCACTACCGTGGGTCTTCTCTTTTTGCATTTAAACAGTCAGATATTCTTGAGCAAAGAAATAGAAGTCCTTAAGAAAAGGCAAAGCAATACTGTGAACATCGTTCTTGCTTAAACTGTCAAAATCGTTTTAGAAAGTTCAGTGTGGTAAGGTCAGGTACTAGGAACAAAACCTGACACTGTGCTAGGGCAATAACCATAATATACTAAGTCTGAACAGGGATCAACATTTAAATTGCACTAAGCAAGTGCTTTTCACTTTCCCCTCCCCCGTGTGGGGCAGCCCCAGTTCACAGAATATCAGAATGGTTCGGGTTGGAAGGGACCTTAAAGATCACCTAGTTCCAACCCCCCTGCCATGGGCAGGGACACCTCCCACTAGACCAGGCTGCTCAAAGCCCCATCCAGACTGGCCTTGAACACTTCCAGGGATGGGGCATCCACAGCTTCCCTGGGCAACCTGTTCCAGTGCCTCACCACCCTCACAGTAAAGAATTTCTTCCTGATATCTAATCTAAATCTACCCTCTTTCAGTTTGAAACCGTTACCCCATGTCCTATCATTACACTCCCTGACAAAGAGTCCCTCCCCATCCTTCCTGTAGGCCCCCTTTAGGTACTGGAAGGCTGCTATAAGGTCTCCCCAAAGCCTTCTCTTCTCCAGGCTGAACAACACCAACTCTCTCAGTCTGTCCTCATAGTGTAGGTGCTCCAGCCCTTTGACCATCTTCATGGCCCTCCTCTGGACCCATTCCAACAGGTCCCTGTCCTTCTGGTGTTGAGGGCTCCAGAGCTGGACGCAGTACTCCAGGTGGGGTCTCACCAGAGCAGAGTAGAGGGGCAGAATCACCTCCCTCAACCTGCTGGCCATGCTTCTTTTGATGGAGCCCAGGATGCAGTTGGCTTTCTGGGCTGCAAGTGCTCACTGCCCGCTCATGTTGAGCTTCTTGTCTACCAGCATCCCCAGGTCCTTCTCCTCAGGGCTGCTTTCAAGCCATTATCCGCCCAACCTGTATTTGTGCTTGGGATTGCCATGACCCAGGTGCAGGATCTTGCAGTTCAGTCGCTGTGAAAGCCTGAGCGGCTGTTGTGAAACAGGAATAGCACAACAGCTGAGCAGAAGGAGAAGACTAATCCTAGCCACAAGAAGCTCAAGAATATTTTTCCTGCTATACCTGCTAGGACCTGTAAATTGCTCCTTCTGAGAGTCCTCAACTGTGTATGCCACACTCCTGAGATAATCTTATACCTTTTTTAACAACAATTTGAAAATAATGGATACACTTCTATTTAACTTGAAAGACCATCTGATTCAGACCGGCATTTGTTTTGCACAGTATCATCTTAAAAGCAAAACAAAAACACCTCCCCACCTCACTTAGGGCTTTTAAACAGTTGCAGTGAGAAAACAGCAAAATAATGGATGAACAGACTATATATCATGGTTTAAAATTCAGACATCCTAGCGGAAACTTAAGAAGGATGAAAAAGTGTGATGCTTCTGTAACTTAAGTTCATGAAAGTCAAGAGTAATTTAACTGAATTGAATGGAGTAATGTCAAAATTTTCATACTAAGAGACATCAGACCCATTTGGCTCCGAAGTACTCTTTGACAACTGAATACATTTCCGCTTTAGAAAGTTAAATTGTATTTTGGATATTACACCTTATTCTATTCTGGTATGTATGTTCCTCATAAAAACGAAAGAAAAAAAATCTTGCTAAGTGTAATAATTTCTTCTAATTAAAAAAATGTCACCCAGGAATGTGCTTTAAATAGATGTGGCAAGCAATTAACAGTTTAGATTCCACTTCAGAGACTTCTGAGCCCTTTTGATATAGCTTTCTAATGATTTCATTCTGAGTTTATTCTTACTACTAAAGTCTAGTAGATAGGAAATCCAGAAAGTTTTTCCAACTGCTGAAATTAATTAACACAAACTAAAACAGTCATGAGAAAGGTATCTAAATTCTGCGTAAAGATTTAGATTTATGCATTTTATCCTTTCTGGTTCACTCAGCAATGCCTTGTCTATCTGCATGAATACAAATGTACCAGTAGAAAAGGAGTTTGGGCTAGAACAATGTGCTATATTATGTCGAATAAATGTATCACCTATCAGTTCTTACTAATGAACACGTTGCAATCTAATACTTAGTTCTGTTGTATCTAGCAAGTTAATACAATTAAACTGTGAAAAATAAATACCTTTCTTTCCCTTCTCGTTTTTAACTTAAGTAACATTACAAAGAATCCCAGTAATAAACCAAGTTGAAAGACATGAGTTCCAGAAGTAAGGCACATATTATGAAGTTATGTGCAAAGCCACATGTAGGTAATCCATTTTACTATCTTCTGTATATTGAGGTTTTCTGAAAGAAGTACTATTAGCATCAGTCGGAGAATAATGAAGCAGAGAAGAATTTAAAAAAAATAAGATCAACATCCAGAACTGTACACAAATAAAGTGGGTTTTCTATTGCTCAGTATCCAGTATCTCTGGCTACTGGCTAACAGGAAGGAATAATATTAAAAGAATAATCATATATTATAACATTTATTTAATTATTTTATCATTTAACTTCAGTGTAGATATTGCATTGTTATCTATGTCAACAAAACAAAAAGCAGTCTAGCAACTTCTTTAGAATAAAAGTTTATGAGCCATATAATCTTAATTCTAATAATGATTTCCCATTTATATATTCATCTGTTATAATTTGGCATATTTTCTCTCTAGTCCTTTGAGCTGTAATAGTTTATCGAGTTAGGGATTTTTACAAACGCAGAAGCATATAAATATAATATATATTTTGCATCCTTTCTCAAGGACTAGAGGAAAGAGTAACTGAACATCTAAGTTGGAAAGTGCCTTTTTGTTCTACTACGGCTGTTTCTGTGTAACTGTATCAAGATAGAGGCAAGTCCAAGAAATTTGCATCACACAGAGAAATAAGGCAATATTTCGATAGTCATCAGATTCCTTGGGAATTAACTTGGAGACTTTGATGCAAACTGCACTGCTGTATGCTCTCTCCTACAGATAAGCCTTATATTTACTGTGAAGAAATCTACTGGACAACTTCCAGCAGTGAAGCTATCAAGTACTGGGGCTTGAGATAGCCTTTTAGATATGTGAGCCCAGGCCAGAGAGTCTTGAAGATAAGAGTGGAGACTGAAGTTAAGCTTAATTCTCTGAAAAGCCAATGTAAGGCAGTCTGATGTGCTCGTTGTAGTCTGAGTTGCTGCAACCTTTCATATTAGATAAGTTTCCCTACCCAGAAGGACCTTTATGCTGAGGTATACTCTGCTGCTATCATCCAAGGGAGAAGCAGTAAATGCACAAATAACTGCAGCCAGTTCAACATCACAGAATCATAGAATCGTTTGGGTTGGAAGGGACCTTTAAAGGTCATCTAGTCCAACCTCCCTGCAATGAGCAGGGACACCTTCAACTACATCAGGTTGGTCAGAGCCCCTTCCAACCTGACCTTGAATGTTTCCAGGCATGAAAACATCCAGCGGGATGAGGTAAACTCTCTTACCCAAAGAGGAAAGACAGACAGTTTTATTTACCAGATGTCACTCTGAGGCAGCTTAGTGTAAACAGAGAATACAGAAGTAATCCTAAATTATGGACTGCATTAATCAAAAGAAAATGTATAACTTTCACCAGAAGCTACTATCCTGGTCTTGGAAACTCACTGACTTGCCATTTTCTTCTTGCCAGTACCACATCTGCCTCATTTGGGTTCGGTTTCAACCGACTGTTCTTCATTTCTGTGCTGTTTTCTTGCAATCAGTTGCCACTACAGTGAATCCAGCATGATTACAGGTCTCAAAGTACAAAGGGAAATGTATATGATCTGCATATTTCTTGAGCATACCGTCCGACCTGCTCGCACAGCAGCTGAGTACAGATGCTAAAGAAAGCTATCAATAAAACTCATTCTTGAAGGACATCGAATGAAGAACAGAGAGCCTGTCTGCCCCAACTACTTGTTGGCTGTGTTTGTCTGGGAAGAATGCCAACCATTTTAGTGTATTGCTTTGGATCCTGCTACCCCTCTCTCAAGCAAGAAAGTACTATCTCATGATCAACTGTGTTAAATGATTCAGATATGTCTAAAGTGATGAGAATAGATGTCTGTCCTCTCTCCATTGACAGGAGCAGATTACCTATTACACATGCCACTAAAGCCATTCCACGCCCTGGTTTAAATTCAGGTTGTGTTGGATCTAGAATTTTATCTTAATTTAGTTAATGCAGTTGGCCTTTGGCTAGCTTCTCTATGAGCCTGCAAAGAGTTTCACAATTATTCTGTGTCTGTATGTGGGGACAGACAAAGAAAGATGATTATAGTTAGCTCTAGGGTGAAATGTGGAAACTGTTATAGAGCACATGGAAATGCTACACAAAGGTTTGGGACAGGAAATGAATAGCTAATCCAACTGAAGCTACAGGGGGAATGACAGGGATGTGAGACATAATTACTCAAACTGGAATTTGCTCAGAACACTGAGGTTAGCACCTCTCCTCTTGCAAATTGTACCAAGGCTACAGCTGACAGGGCTGCAGGTTTTTTTATTTCATTTGAAAAGCAATGAATCCAATCGCAAAATTCTTTTTCCCACAAGGGACAATGGGTTTGGCATAAAACAGTGAGAAAAAACTGTCTTCTGAATCATCCTTAGCACTTCTTTCAACATCTGAATTCTCACTGCAGGTATCCCGTTCACATAATGATACCCTCAGTATAACCCAACTCCTGATAGATGAAGAGAAACAGGTTAAAGAAGTATAGCTACAGTGACCAGAAGTCAAATATTCATGTAATTTAACCTTGACAACTAACTAACAAACTGAGTAACAACACACAGTGAACTAAACACTGGAGAATACATACTGGAAATCTTCTAGGTTATTACTTTAAGGTCAAACAAGAGTGGTAAGTCGAGGAATGCAGGTTATTAAACCCCATATAAATGTACACGTTCTCACACATATAAAAGAATCAATTTTATGATGTTCAAAAGCTGTATAAAAACTACTATGTCTTTGCGGGATTTTGCTGATCTTTCAAGAATGACAGATCAATCTGTTAAAGGAAGAAAAATGGATTGAAAACCCACAATGTTTTAAAAAGCAATTCCTTTCAGAGCTCTACTTTTTTGATAAATTAACTATGATCAGCAATGGAGAAATCCATTTTCTTTTCTATCTAAGCTTCAAATAATGATATATAACAAAAAAAGATGTACATAAGCAATTCATATCAATGCTCAAATTTTTCCGAAGTAGCCCCCACTTTTAAATTCCTTTGGTTTTGTACCTCAAATCATGATTTCCAGAGACAATAATTGCCCACAAGTCCAGTGGCACTTCAGCTATGCAGTAAATACTCCTGCCAAGGAGTCTGGCAGGTGTCTGCTTTGTTGTGTCCCTGAAGCCTGACTGAGCATCTTGGTGCAAGGTGAACTTGCATCCTATCCCCTTCTGCCTTCCTGAGCCTTTAAAAGGAACAGTTCCCCACAGTAATCACTGCTGCAAATCAGGCCGTGCGCATTAGTCAGTGGGCATCCAGCACCTGAAGCATTCAGAGAAACCACATTTTAAAACCTTGGTCGTATTTCTACACCATCAGGCAATTATGTCGTTACTTATAATCTGTAACCTTAAAGAACCTCCTCCAGGGGTTTCATGCCACGGAGCAAGTTAATGACCCATTGCAAAGTACCTCCTTATAATGGAATTCAAAACTTCATTTTAGCACCTTGATTATGAATGACGTGCTTCTTGTTTCACTGCCAGTGAGGTGCTGAGTCATTAGCAGCACAATATATGAAAGCAGAAGCTTTTCAGATGTTAGATATGTAACATTAACAAAGCTAGGATAAACACAATCTCCCAAAGAGTCCCCTAAACCTAGACACTACATAAGACTACACTATTATTATCTGTAGCAGAAAAGCCTTTTAGCATCTCGGTTTTGTGCAACACAAAGTAAGGCAAAACTTCTTTAAAATGCATCATAAGAATCAGTTACTATTAAGGATCATAAATTTGTCTTCTGCCTTTGAACCGTTGATGGCATAATATAAAAAATTTTAAACAAATATCTAATTTTAACTCATTTAACTGTAGCACCAATGTAAAGCAATATTTTGGAGTACCCCCTTTACTGATAACAACATGATTTGTTTTCCCACAAATTACAAAAAAAGCATTTTGATTAAGAAATGGTGAAGTCAGAATACAGTCAAATGTGGTTTTAGTATCAATGATGCAGAATTTACAGATCCTAAAAGGTTAACAAATGCAACAGCCTTTTAAAAGTAAACAAACTGGGGATAAGTCTTTGCTTGCCTTCTAAATTTACACTATCCAATGAAGGAACACTTACTCTATGCTTTATCAGTCTTGACATCAATATTAAAACAGCTATACAAACTGCCATAATTGTTTATACATCCCTTCCAGCCGTTTCAATGTGAACAGTGTCCTCCTTGTTTCGTACCCTACATGCAGCTATTTCATCATCTCTAGTTCACGTATCAATTACCAGACTTCTGCAATCTCAACAAAGATTTTTCTTTTCCATGTCCAACCTCTCTTAAGCAATAAAAAAATACCACCATCAAATTACAGGTGAAACGTTTCTGAGAAACCAGAGAACATAAAAAAATATAAAGTATTTTCCTAATTAAGAAGGTAGGAGTGGAAGGGTACTTTGGGATCACTGTGTCCAGTCACCTAACTTCTCAGGCAACCACGTGATCCCGTTCCTTCGAAAAGAATGGCCAAGCTCCATTTTAAAATCAGATTATGTCTCCCACTACTCCCATCAAAAAGCTGCTCCAGAATCTCACTGGTCTGATGGCTAGAAAACTTATAATTTTCAGCCTAAATATCTCATGTTACAAAATCAACCATTTGTTTTCGCTTCAGTACTAGCCATTCCATTTTTTCCCCACATTTCCTCCCTATGTATTTCTGAATACTTGTGAAATTTGAGGACAGCAAGGAGCCTCTCTCTGTTTTTCCTGTTGAATCTCCACCACGTGAAAGGCAACAGGAGAGGAAGAAAATTAGTCACTACACATAAACGTGACTCTGTGGCCTAAAAATTGGGTTACTCCTAGAGAAATGGAAGAAGCGGAGTTAAACTCATCAGTTAAAGAAGGGAACTGAACCTGACTCTCCCATTTCACAGGCTACAGCATAATGCTGGAGCAGCATTTCTGAGCCATAGCACTCCATTTCAACAGAAGGCTGAACCTGTTCTTCTCTCAAAAAAAATCATGAATACTGGCACACTCACCTCTGGACAGGTTTTCTGGCTCTCAATCCCACATACACTCCAGTGCCAAACTAAAGGCAGAAGGAAAGGAGCTACATTTTCAGCTAACCAGGTCCAACAGCTTTTCCTCCAGCATGTTTCTCCTGAACTCTTCTCCTGAGGCACCTGACTTTCTACAAGCAGAGAGTGAAATTTCACGCTATTCTTGATTGCTCCTAATAAAGGGCTACTGATAAAATATTCCTGTTCTCCTGTGCTCAAAACCACACTATTCCACCATTTCCTTTACATGACATCTGTGGAACCACAGCTGAAAGTAAGAGGAAACTGCTCTCTTGCCTTCCTAACACCGGGGTCTGGATTACGAATGCAGGACCTCAGCACTCAGGTCCTTTCAAGTACTTTGCATCTTTTCTTTTTCACCTGTAAAATGGAGATAATTAGCACCTTTTAATGTAAGATTAAACTACCTATTTGAGGTTTCTCCAGGCTCACATGTGATCATGGTGCTGAAGCAATACAATGAGGGTCATCTTTGATGGAGTCTAGGTTGTACTCATACTGAAAACTATTGTACTTATACTGAAGACTAAGTCTTATTTTCCAAGTGGCTACTCTTGGACTTTTCAGAAGCAAATTCTTTTGTTAAACCCTAAAATATAAATGACTTCATACTTACTAAAAATAAACCAGATCTATTTTTTTGAAACTAAATCTAAAGTATAGATGATTTCATGCCTGTTTTTAAAAACTGATCTGTAGTTCATTAATCATACAGCCATTACCCAACTTTTAATTTCAAAAAGATTTTTTTTTTTTTTAAGATCAGTTGAAGACAACAAAGCAGCAACAACAATACAGCACCTAATGCCACAAAGGTGAAGAATTTGCTTTCAACTCTTATAGGAGTCTGAGCCTTTTCTGTTTCATTTTTTATCACAGTTAATCTCTGCAGATATTACACTATATTAAATCTGTACCACAGCCATATTTATCTTGAGCTCTTCTGTTATATGTATGTTCATGACAAAAACAAACAAAAAAACCCTAAATCAAAATTCTCCAAGATGTTTCATGTGATGTGGACATAAGCGTGCATTTCGTTTAATTCACAACCAGTTACAAAAATCTAACTACTTTCATATTTTGCAGTACATGATCTGTCTGGTAGTACTTCAAATTTATAAACTCCAACAAAAAATTTAAGTATTTTATCTACTGTAACACTTGTAATCACCTTACCTTACTACTTTTTCTTTTTTTCCTTCACACCCCTCCCCCAAAACAGAATTAATAAAACAATTAGCGCTGGTGACCTAACAGGATCATTTCCTCAAAGGTTAAAACACATAATTTCATGTGTTCCTACTATGAAATTACATTAGAGACAAGTCAGTTCAATAATCTATAAATCTGTATAGCAGATATGTGTCCAGATATTCCAACACTAGCCTGCATTACAGTGCAATCTGTGGGCAACAGAAATTGGGAGCAGTTTTATGTTCAGACTTTCTAGAGTACAATAAAACAATTAGTATTCTAAGTCAAAATGGATACAAACTACAAGCAAAAAAATGAAAACCTTTTAGAGAATTCCCCTGGAAAAAAAAAATAAAATGGTGTAACAAAAGATTCTCTAAGATTTTTAATGTTTTGCATGTATGCAAATAATAATTACTGATGTCTATGAAATCATTAATAATATTGTGAAACAGAAAATAATGTTTGTAGTTGAACAGATTTTTCTTAAAAAATTAAGAAATGATAGCATCTACTCACTTCAAGGTTAAAAGAGTAATGCAAATTCATATGGGTCCCTGATGATCGAGGTAGGATTAACATATTTTCACCTTCTCTAATAGAACTGCTTTGGTACAAAATACATTGTTCTGCACTGTCATGATGTATGGCTCATATTTAGAAATCTGACAGTTTAGGAGTGCATTATGGCATTCCATTAAACTGAATACATTTTTGTGCTGCACAGGAAAAGATAAAGAGGCCACAATTCCTGTCTTCTTTTTAAAAAATAATGGCTTTTCTCACTACAGTAGCAAAAATTTTAGAAAATGTGGTATTTACTGGACTGGGAAGTTCTATTCTCTGTGTTTCAAAAACCATGAGGAAGATATAAAGTCTTTATTTCATATAAATCCTAACTGCTTTACAAGAACATGAACTATATTAATTGATAGAGATGTCAGCTAAAACCATCATTTACAACCGCAATAACAGTAATTTTGAAAACCTTGGGAATTTGACCTGTAAGTGGACTGTGATGTTTCAACTTCTGAGTGATATTAATGACTTAAGTAATTGTAAAATGCCAGCAATATTGGTGATGCACTATTATTTCACAGAACAACTCTGTCACCCAGACAAGAAAGAAGGGAAAGAGAAGGGGCAAGAAGAGGGGCTTGAGAAGGGAAAGGAAAGAGGACTACAAAAACACCAGTGAAACTTCAGGTTAGGACATACACGTGCAAGGACTCTTTATTATCACGGTGCCAGGACGGTGCAAAGTTGTCTATAAATCCCTGGAATGTATACAAGACATTCATTTAAGACCTTTATCTATTCTTAATACACATTTGGGGTTGTAGGTGTTATTAGCCCCTTGTCCAAATGCCTGAAATTTCCTTCACAGCAACAAGAATCTAGAGGATGCTTTTAAAACACTTTATCAGTTGACTTTTTTCTTCAGCAGTACACATTTTACCTTCCCTCTAGTCTTGTACCCAAAGTTTTCAAAATCAAGGTGAAGAAAAAAACAGCTTTCTGAAGATCCCTGTTTCCCATAGTGAGAATCATTTAAGTTAATTGATCGTGAAGAAAAGCAAAATGGTAGTACTCGGCCAGCACAGCAGAATATACCCAGGAGTGGGAGTCCTTTCATCACAGGACCCAGAAAGGTTGCACTCTCGAAGCTTCAGCTGAGCATTTGAACTTCTCTCTTCCCTTATGGCTGGATCAACAAAATGTAATGTGGAGTAAAAAGGTGTCAAAGTGATCTCAGAATCACACTTCAAATGTGTGAGGCAGGATGGTGGCTTTGATAAAGCGTGGAAGAGAAACCAGGAGGCCAAGGCTTGATGGTTCTGCCTTCGCTCACCATCATCTGGAGCTGTGGGAAATTGTCTTCAGTGTTTGTACTTACTCTGTGATTACCTTCTTATTAATGGTTTGAATTTGCTGAAGGTCTGTTGCTTTATTTCTGGACAATGAGTGATTGTAATTATATTTCAAATCAAAATAAAAATGACAAAATTGGTTCCCAAAGTTTAGTATCCTCTGTTGTCCCTTACTCCTACTACTTTTGTGTAATCTTTGAAGACCATCAGATTTAAAATTGCCTGCCCTGGAGCTATTAGAACAGAAGCTAAAAAAACTTATGCCCATACATCTGAACAACCTCTTGAGCTTTAATGATGTTGTAATGTGGCAGAAAGGTGACACCTAAGTTTTAGAACACTTCTAATATAAACCAAACCTAAGATCTTTTCACACAGAAGATAAAGAGTAATAGTGCTGGTCTCCATAAAATTAATCCTCTCATTTGGAGTAGTGGGGTGAGAAAAAACATGAGCCATGAAAAGGCACTTTAATGTGGCCAATCTTGTTATTTTAGAGTACTGGGTGAACAGCTTATTAACTGCAACAAGAACCAGATCTTCCCAGGTGCAATTAGGGAATGGAGGAATGCATCAATGTTACAGTCTAAAAACTGCTATATTAAAGACCTGCTTTTGTCCCATGAGAGACTTACCTAGAACACTGCAGAAAGATTCACAAGGGTTAGGTTGCCAAAAAAATGTCACAATGATTAGTGATTAAAAGCAAAGTTCCAGCAAGAACAAACTATTTCAGAAAGGTCACAATCTCCGGATTTTTTTAATAAGCAAATATATTATTAAAACATCCTTAAGGGCTAACCCTGCTACCTGCTCACTGTCTGAGAACTTGGAGATTCCTGGTGAGATTTGTTTCTCTTTCATATGCAATACTGGCAGTTACCCAGTGCATCCAGCAGAGCTGCAGGAGACGCAAGCCTTTTTAAGAAGCTGGTGATATACTGGACTAGTCCTGTTTACAATCTCTCTTGCATTACAGTTCTCAGGGAGAATATAGAGGAATAAAAAAGCCTGTTAGGGGAGGTTTACGGGAATTCCAGTCAAGAAGAATTTCGCCAGTTGCTGAACAAAGAAGACCAACAGCTCTAGATTAACATGAAAACAAGGGCTTAATTCTATTACATATTTTAACGAGAAAG
Source organism: Larus michahellis (assembly GCF_964199755.1). Taxonomy (NCBI): domain Eukaryota; kingdom Metazoa; phylum Chordata; class Aves; order Charadriiformes; family Laridae; genus Larus; species Larus michahellis. Next base: position 89,240,005 of record NC_133898.1, on the reverse strand, counting down.
GAAAAAAAGAACAACACAGGAAGATAGATAACTTTAACCTCTCTTAGTACTTATATAGCCACTAGCAAAATAGTATCTGAACGCCTCACAGTCACTAATGGATTTTTCTTCACAATGCTCCTTTGATGCAAGGAAGTCCTATTATCCTCATTCTTCTCGTGAAGAACAGCGCCATGGAGAGATTAAGTCATTTATCCAATGTAACACAAGATGCCTATGGGAATGACTATGTAATTTATCATGGATCTCCAGAGCCCCAGTTCAGTGCCTGAACCAGTAGACCATTCTCTTCTCAACAGACAAGAGCTGCTGTACAGTACCTTAAATGACCTTTCAAAATGGCTAATTTTTATATTTTTTGTTCTTTCACCATTCTCAAGAAAGTTTTTAAAGAAAGGGAGTTTGAGAAAGCTTGATTAAGCACCCTGTATCTTGTCTCAACATCATCTGTGAAACTTGGGAACACAAATACTTTTCAGACCAAATATTACATTTCTCTTCAAAGTCAGCAGCAAAGCTAAAGCTCAGCAGCTTGGCAGCTGGCAAAGATCCTTCATGTTCTGCAAATGACCATACTTTAATAAAGTCCTTTGCAGGTGTTGTTCAAGGCTTTTTATATTCCTGTGACTGAAAACAGCTACTCTACCAGCAATATGTAAGCCTGAATATATGGCAGAAGCCATTCAGTAAGTACCAAAATATGTTCTGACCTGGCAAACTGCAAATGAAACTGAAGAGATTAGTTTATCATTTGGTAAAGCTGCTTAAAAACAAAAGGAAGCCAATTGTTTTCTTTTTATATTCAATGAATGGTTTTAGTTTGAATGTAATTCAAGCTGCAGGAGAATCCATGAGACTGGCGTTCTGGCGCAGAGGGTCAGTATCTGCTTCTAAATATTCAAATTAATTAAAATATGATATTTAAAGAAAAAAATACTAAAGTTCTCTCTTTATCCAGAGAATAAGTACAATTCATATCAGCAATCTAAAATTCTCCAGCCAGTATGTTCACCTGAAGGGATCATGACCAGGAGTGAAAAGTTTAGTAGGTCACACTCCTTTAATCTTACCTTCTTTTTTGGGTGACTGCCAAAAGCTCTGCTTATGATGATGTTTATGAAAAAGAAAATGAACTGAGATCATCATTTAAATTCCACACAGTTCACAAACAACTTTCATATGGTAACAATTTTTGGTCACTGCTTGGGTTGACTGAATTTGAATTGGTGACCTAAAGGTGAAAGATTCTGCATTCCAGGATCAATCTCCATGCCGTTCATTGTTCCCATTTTCTGAAGTTCAAAGTGGTAGAAGCGAGAGTTACATGGTTAAACACAGTTGCCTCCACTTTTCATCCAGTTAAATATTTTCAGATTTTTTCCCTTAAAATTATTCTAGGCATAAGCCACAATTATACAAAATTTTCTCATGCATAGAGAACATCTGTTAAAAAAAACAAACAAAAAAACAAAAAACAAAACAAAACCCAACCTCCATTAAATAAGAAAATACTCTTCTGGCAGATAATAGAATTTTGATATTAAAGAAGTCCTGCAAACAGTAAAGAAAAAACAGCGTTAAAAGTTCAATTGTGCCTTTGTAAAACTGTCTGCATATTTCAAGGGATTTTAGCTAAGGCTATCAAACAGCCTGCTTTAGCTAACTTAAAAATTATGACAACAAAGAAAAAACCCGCCATCTTAAGACTTCATCATGTCCTGCACAAATCTTCATACTTCCTTTAAAAAAGTTTTTCTGATCCAGCAATTCTGTTCTGTACTCAAAACATGAAACTTAACTAACACACACATTCTTATCAGCTTCAGTGATAAAGCGAGTAAATTTATTTCCAGGAATTGGACTTGTGAAAATTCTCAAGGAATTCTCAGCTGTATCTGGAGTAAGAGGTTTCTGTCAAACCCTTGTAAAATTTAACCTGTTAGAATTTTTCTTCGGGGAATGGGAAGGGAATTGAGAGGAAACAGAGAAGAAAGAAACACTTTCAGAAAAATTACAAAGGAATTTCCAAAATAGACACAGAGTGTCTAAAGTGTAGGCAACTGAATGAAAGATTCACACTATGTTATTATTTTTTTTTAACCCACTGAGACAGCATTTTTGTTCAGCTTTCCAAATAGCTTAACTCGTCACCATTTTTAATGACGGGCATAAGAAAAAAGAATAATTTCTCGTACAAATTTATTACCATGTTATTTAATCTGCTCGTTCAACAGTACATTTTTAAAGGTCTATCTTTCACCCACAGAGCAATGAAACAGAAAACTGAATACAATTGCAAATCCCTAATCTGATACTGGGAGGACGACTACAAATTTATCCTCTGGATAAACCGGCTCTACAAAGTAACTCTTCAGCATACAGAGTTCCTACTGTAAAAGCTATACATTATTCAAGAGCAAAAAATTATTATTTTCAGTACCTATTTTCCCAACCTGGTAACTATTTCTTCAGAGACTGATCGACTTTTATGATCTGTACTATTTTAATTCTTTTTGTATTGGCCACCATTTTCTAACAGTGCACTTTCCTGCTACACATTGTTCAAATCCCAAAGAAACTAGATCACATCCTTACAGACACATTAAAAAAAAAAAAAAAAAAAAACGAAAAAAAACCCAAAAAAACCACAACCACCAAAAAAAAAACAGAGGAAAAAAGAGGGACCCAAAATTTGTTTCATGGCCTATTTGGTTTAACAACAGACCCAATGCCCATTGAAGCACATATAATTCAGAAGGCCTGCCTGCCAGCAATAAAGACTGAAATTGGATACTTCGTGAGATTAATTACCTAGATAGGGCATGATAATGCTAGTCAAATGGGAAGGTAATTAAAGTGCACCTTCCATGAAAATTATTCATTGGTGATGGATCAGGTGACAGATAAATCAAAAGGCACTTAAAAAAGCTACAGGTTAACTTGTGGAAGGCGTTCCTCCCTGGAAGTCGCAGTAACCCCGGCTGCTTGTTCCCATCATAAGACAAAAGGCGGGAGGGTAACGCAGCCTCCGAGAAAGAGGAACCCAGAGAAAAGTTATCAGCATTGTGCCTGCAGACAAAGGGTCAGCTAGAGTGGAACCAGTCGGCTGGCAGCCTTCGGATTACTAGATCTCTCTGCTTGTACGCCATAAAGGATATTGCAACCGTAAAAGGCGGCAAGTGATGAATTAATAAGTTGACTAGTCCCCCGGGTGCAATCCTTACAGGCGGAGGACATGCTGCGGTAATCAAACGGGGTTATAAATTGTGTACATTGAATGGCACAAAATGCATCTCACTTCATCACCGTTAAGTCAAGACTTCCTGAATTTGTCATTAACTCTTTACCTTCAATATATTTATTTAAACACTGAAAGTAAGAGAAAGAGCTTACAATAACAAAAGGGCAACTGATACTACCCAGCGGGATATACAGTCTAATGGAAATCACTGACTCTTACTTTCTACAGCTACAGGGGTCAAACTGCACTCCTTTTACACCAAAGCTCCCCTTGAGATGTACTGATTAAGTTCAAAACATACCATTAAATGCATTTCTGAATGCAGAAAAAAAACCCAAACCCAACCAAAACCCCAAACCAGGATCAAGTCATATTTTACAGCTAGTTTATGCAAAATCCTAAGCATTTATTCCCTACTAAAAAAAAAAAAAAAAGAGTTATTTACATGGGTAAGCATTTCCCAGATCCCATATTTTTACAGAAAATTTCAAGATGACCTTATTTTGGATGTAACATCTGATTATTAAAATGTATGAAAATGGATAGTTGAATAATTATGGATAGTTGAATAATTACCACCTTCTCTCAGTGTTTGCTTTTTTGGTTTTGATTTTTTTTTTTTTTTAAATGTGTACTAACTCTCTCTAGGTTGTGATATTAGGTTAATTCTGACTGTTCAGTGGAATTTAAATGGAAAGCAACTTTGTGCCACCATTTTTATCTTTAATAATAGTAAATATCCATTTTCAAGGGCTTAGATAGTGACAAGGTTTAAAAGAAAACTTACCACTGACTTTGAATCAGAGCATAAATAGGCAAGAAGATAATTTTTTTAAAATCCTTTACTGAATTTCTTCTCCAAAAAATATACTTTGTGTTTTCCCACATTTTGAAACAACAGTTCCGCATGTTTTATAAATAAATTCAAAACTGTTTTCTGCATCCTCTGAATGTTTTTCCCTTCCCTAGGCTTCATGGTGAGTACTGGAAATGAAAATTTAAGTGAGTACTGAAAACGGATGTAAACTTCAAAAATGCGAACTCCAAACTGAAGCCCTTTCTGTGTGCCCAATGGAACGCATAACCTTTTTTTAAGACAAAATTTATGATACCAGCCATGACTGTTCCCCGTCTGGGGGAGTATTTTATATTCACAGAAGTTTATATGATCATGTGACAAAAAGAGGCATGGTTCTAGTTTACCAAATTCACCGCAGTTGGCAGCTTGGCTCTTCCCCCAGAAAAGGAGCTGTGCTAACTTTCTGAATAGTTTTATCACATTGAGATTAGCCTATTACAATATTTTATAAGAAATCAAATTTTGTAGACCTTCTAAACTGTGAATATAGCTCAATAAACTTAATAAACTTAATCTAGGAAAGTAAAATGTGATAGAGTTGAGGATAGAGTATGAACACCTGCTTGTCCGTACTATTAATTTGTTAGCATGGTTAGCTAGTTGGGCATAGTTGTGGCAATCTCAATGTGGGCACTCTGTTCTGGGAGATAAAGAAGTTTAACTTTGCAAGCGCAAACCCTGACATGCCAAGAACAAAGGATGGACCCTGATCCCTTTTGTGTAGGCACAGCTTTGGTAAACGGGGAACACACATTAGCTTCTTTAGAGTCTCACTGCCTGCCTACTAGTATCCAAGTGGAGTTTGAGCTATTGATTTAGATCTATAGATTGCTAAATGTGATGAGATCTGTCTGCCTGAGAAATCACTTCCATCCTTTACCCCTGCTGTAGTCAGCAGAGGTGTTAAGGGTAGTTTCCTCTTTGCCATCTAGAAATTACTCTCCAAAGCATCATGAATGTGATAATATTCTGAGAACCTGGGGTACCTGTGAGGCCAAAGGTTGAGAAATGGCTCCCAGGAGGACAGTGAAGGAGTTCACTTGCTCTATTTATTGCTCATCGAAGGTTATCTGTTTGTAATGGTTCTGTGTCGCTGCACGGCTGAGTTAATTTATTGCTTACACAAAAGTATATAACACTGATGAGTGGTGATCAGTGCATTATTGTAGGCAAGATAAACTGCAAAGCACCTGCAGCCCTCCTGATAGGGACTCTTAACTAGCATTAAAGTAAAAAGAAAGCATAGAACAAGTATTATACATTTTTAACATTAATGCAATTTAACATTAACTGCAATCAAGTGAAATATCCCTGTTTTTAAGACACACCTGTATATGTATATCCTCACTAAGCACGTTAGTTAATCAGTCAATGGTAAAAAGCTTCGACAAGTCTTAATAACATGAACTACTAATAGGACAAGCAAGTTATTTTTAAGGAGTTTTAAAACCCTGAAGAAAATAAATTATTTTTAAATTTGCTTCCTTGGTTAGTATTTTCTTGAAAATAAATAGAAGCATGTAAATATTTAATGTTAACATTGTGGCAGAAAATAACATTTGCATATGCGGGGGTGGGAGGAAGAGGGCATTCATGTCATCAACTTTTGGCAGTTAATTTAGGTGGCTAAATAGGGAAGGTAATCTAAAGCTTCCTCTGTAATTAAGGACGAGTCAATGCACAATTCCTAAATTTGGCTCCTGTTCCAAATCACTCCCTAAAGAAACCTATCAATCTCCACTGACTACAACAATGTAAATATCCACCAAAGATTTAAATGCTAATGTTTAATGCCAACATCAAAGAGCAGAACGTTTAGCCCTAAAATGCTTCATGTGATTAACTCTACATAACAGAGCAATGACACCTCTCCCTCTTCATTACCGTTAAGCTGTAACACAAAAAATTAGAACTAAGGGTGAAATTTTGATCTCAGCTACACAAGGGAATATTTGGAATAATTCCACAGGAGGTCCACAGAGACAGATCATTAGAGTATTGGCTCTGAAATATTAACATCCAATTCCTCATTTCACAGCCATGATTAGAGGCTCTATGAACTTAAATAGACTCTTTAGTGAAGTAAATGGCATTTCTCCACATAAGCATCCAGCTTTACTAGCTCTGAATCCGGCCTGCTGACTCAGCCACTACTGCCTGAAAGGAGCTTGGGCACTACAGAAAAAAAAAACAAGTGCTCGTGATGCATTAGGAAATAAAGTACTCAAAAAAGAGGAATCCTTAGGTGACAAACAGACAGAAAAGGTTGAAAGGAGAGATGGTAAATAGATCCATCAGCAGGTATGAGATGGGAGATACAGGAACTGAAGGGTCTGCTGCTGCAAATGCATACATGTGAGAGGTAACCATGGATTCAATGGCTAATTGTGTACAAGAAGCTGTTGAAATGTAGGTAAACGTTTAGGAGGCTCATCTTTAAAAAGAAAAGCTAAAACTCACAGTGACAGGACCTGGTCCCTTACAGTCTTAAACTCACTTCAGAGGAAGTGAGATCTGGCTTAAAAATTCTGAAAAATACATTAACAGGCTAGAAGAAAGTAAGATTAAAAAGAGATTAAGCTGCATGTGTGCATGTGTATGTGTGCATGTGTGTGCACATCTCTCCCTCTCTTTTCCTTTCTGTGTCCCTGTATATGGCAGAAACCAGACAGAAGATACGAAACATCCCATTCTGCACTTCTAAGATTTCTTTCATTAACATTAGAAAACTACCAGCAGCTCTGTGAATAATTTTTCTGACAGTTTTCTGTGTTTCAGCACATGTGGATCCTGAAAATGTAAATGTAGAGACGAAAAAAGCAGCAAGTTTCAACTACAGCTGTCATTAAAGCCTGCTTTACTTTGTGGGTTGCTATCACAAACAACCTACCTTATGGAAACACAAAATGCAGCTTGTTATAAGCTCGAATTTAGGACACTCGTATTGGTCCCACAATAAGAAGATTTCTGGGTCATTATCGTGAGCGTGATTTAGTTGACTTATGTTCACATGCAGACACCGTTATGTAACACGTAGCTCACGACAAATGGCTCTGTTCTTGATCTTCCCTATTCTACTGTAGTTAATGACCAAATATTGTTAAAAATTGGGACAGTAATTATCTGATGTCGACATGTTATGGATAATTAAGAATTGCTCACTCTGAAGCCATGCTAATTGTTTTTCACAGGTCTCCTTCTCTTGTCCTTGTGTCCTCAACAAGGCAAGCAGCTACAGGTTTACGCGTACATCTCTGTCACGTACTTTGTCACAGAACATACATCATCCTTTCTGGCTCATCCCCGATTAATTTTGCTGGCTTGCAGCAATTATCTCTCCCTTTGTGACTGACCTCCTGGTAAATGGAGTGCATGATAGCTGGGCAATTTTTTCCTGCGTATTTTGCTACATAATTGATCCTTGTTGGCTGCCTACAATAGAATATACTAAACTTAAGTCATAAAATGGTTGAAATTGAGAGAAAGTGGTAACCATGTTTTAGCAATTGTAGTTGACAGCTGTAAAAATCAGATCTTGATAATGTTCTCTCATTTACCCTATTACTTGGATCAGTTGGTTAAAGCTGTTAATGATCCTCTTGGATCAATGTCTTTTGCTTGTAGCTATAATTTACTGCATTGGTGGATTAGTACAGATGTTTTCATAGATAGCTCTGCATCATTCCACCAGATTGCTGTCTGCATCAAATTTGCTTCCATTCATCACTAACGAAGCAAAGAAAAAGATAATCAGCATCTCCTATCTTAACATTAACTATTGAACTCGGGATAACACTTTTATTGTTGTCAATTTGCAGCCTTCAACCATGGCTTCCTCAGCAAATTGCCCTGAGAATTTCCTCTGGAAATAGATTCAATGATATATTTTGACTATCATGGGGAAAGACTACAGAAATGCCAAACTGTAAAAAAACAATTCATACACTGAAGAGTAGTAGATGTAACTGTTCCATTAGGACTATGCCCTATGGAGGCAGGGCTGGTTCTGTCTGTCACAAGCAAAGCAGAAGAAACTACATAGGGCAGCAACCTGTCAGAGATGGCAAAAACTATCCAGACTTATTAATTACCCAGACTATTCCAGCACTGAAAAATCTGCTGCCACCCATGGAGCTGTCATAGTGTGTAAGTTAGAAATGGCTACTTCTGTTAGGGAAGATGTCTCCTCTTCTCATTACCCCAGTAGCATTAGAAAGATCAAGCCCAGCTCTTCACAGACCTTTATTTTGCCCTGACTTTCCAAACCATCTCAGCTATCTTCACCCTTACCTGCCAGAAGTGAACCATTCATTCTTGGGCCACTAATACTCCCTAAACTGCCAGAAGGCCACGGGCCAGAAAGGGGAGATTTGCATTTTTCACCTGAGGGCCCGTTTAGCCAAAACTCCATTTTTCCTTCTAAAAAAAGCAGGCTTGCTAGCACATGCAATAAATGAAAAAATAAGTAACTGGATAAAATACGATCTGTTTCAAAAGAGCAGCAGCGGAATCTCTGACTCTGTTTCTAATGAGAATACGTATATAAAGCAAACTGGAAATACACTGTCTTAAAATGCTGGACAAATCTACATGGCATCTCTTTCTAGACAGTTAATTATGAGACTGAACCTCATCCCTAGAGCGGTGGGCTTGAAACTTGCTTTAAGGAAGCTCTTGATTCAAGATGTTCTTCGTCCCTTCCTGCAGTGCATTTTTGGCATACTAACCACACTAGCTGTGATAGACTCACCACAAAGGTCTTCCAGCTGTTAAATAGGAACTAGCGTGAGGAATCTCTCCCATCTAGAAGTTGCACGTTTAGCTATTCCATCATTTAAGCTTAATGGAGAAACTTCTTTAGCTCTCCTTGTACAAGCTATCTTTTCTCTTTTAAAGATTACCACAGGAGTCATTACAACAGGCTGGCTCCATGCCATGCTGTCATCAAATGCTTCACTCTATAGAGATGTTAGTGTTAAAGAATTTTTTTTTTTAATTTACTACATACAACCTCAATTAGGATTTCACATTTAGTGGCACTTCTGCACTTGCAATAGTGCCTTTCAGTAGTGATGCTCCTTTCTCATAGAAAAAGCATCTGTGCACTTAGAGGGTTTTGTTTGTTGTAATGACAATGGTACTTGAATGCTTCAAAAGGTCTGAAACAAACCATGAAATATTAGGAAATTCAGGAACAAAACTTCTAATGTCTGTCTGTGCCACAAATACGATCACACTTACTTTCTTTGATTTTTTTTCTCTTTCTAGGCAAAATAACAAAGAAATGAAACACCTTAATAATAAATTACACTGTACTGAAGTAAGATCTCAGAACTCATGAGAACAGTGGGTATTGGCTAGATTAATTAAAAAACTATGTATTATTCCGTACTAACAATATCAATATATCACAGTTTTGTTCACTGAAGGAGTTTAAATCTGTTTTGTAAATACTGAAAACCAAATCTTCCTTCTGCTTTTATGAGGCCAGCTATGTGTTGTTATTATCTACAAATAGGAAACAGAAAGCTCAACCAAACAAACAAAAGATATCATTGAGCAATATATGACAGAATCAGAGCAGGCCTTTCTTTTGGCCAGCTTTCACACTGTATTTGTCTTTTACTCTTAGGTCTCAGTATCATCACGATAGTGTTTCACCAAAAAATTCCTATGGAATTCACCAAGAATTTCCTATAGAAATTCTAAAGTTTCCAGACAAATAATTGCCTACATTTCATACTCTTCATAATGACATTATTTTGGTAAGAGAATGATACGTGTGGCCAATATACCAAACAAATAACACTGAGTTCATGAGATCCTACTGATGGTGTTCAGCACTTATCTAAATCCCACATCCAGTTACCATAGTACAGTTCACAGGAAGCAGAAAAAGGAAGATCTGAAACACAGTTCTGCTGTATCTCAGATCAAAAAACCAAAGGTCTATGGAATTATTCTTTCTTTGCACATGACTTAATTAGCACTAGACTGTGAATCACCGTGCATAAAAGTATCAAGCGATTTCTTGCCTTTGTACTGCACGTATCTTAAAAGTCTTTGAGGTCAGCCAGCTCTTTGCAGAACTATGTGTAAGAGTCACCAAAGAGTGCTATAAAGCTCAAGGACTACTATTTAGTTTCTACTCTGTTCAAAAGGACTTATGGCCACAAGAAATAATCTAACTATAGATGAAGTGAAAGAAGAAACCAGGCATATTTATGAGGGGTTAAAAACCCACACAGCAGGTGTCACAAGCAGAGCTTTTTTATTTTTCAAACCTGTCTGGGATTGGCCACAGAAAATGTGATGTTAACACACATATTTTCTTTTCAAGGTCAGGATTAATTTTTCGTCACTACTTTTAAGAAGACAATTAGCGTAACTCATAAACATTGAGGAGATGTCCAGCCCGCATTTGTAACATTAGAAGAAAAAGTGGTTCCTAGTCCTTTGTGTCACATTAGCAAACCAATCTCTCCTTCCTTTGCCTAAATTGTACTTTATATCACTCATTTTCTTCTTCAAGTACATAGTTATTAGTTGTGTAGCTGGTGAAATTATGCTTTAGTAGTGTACATTTGACTGCAGTGACATAATCTGCTATTTCAACAGCTTAGCGCACAAGGAAGTTAATAGCCCTGTGCTGTCATGTTTCTCCTAGCAGGTTGCTACCAAACATTTAACATACTTAGAAGCTTAAATTGACCACTTCTAATTCAGAGCTTTGGTTCTGAGAAGGGGAAGCTTTATTTTGTCTTTGTACATTAGAGTGTACACTAGAGTGTAGCCTCCCACTATTTTTATTTCTAAATATTGTAAAAATCACATAGTCTTTACTAGAAAAACTTCCTTATTTTCTTAGTAAAAATGATTACATCTGTTTCTAAAAATCTTTTATGGTAGAGCTGGACAAGCAAGAGTTCTGATACCCATTTGGAAAAAAAAATCATATTCTTAGTATACTAAAAAAATAATAATAATTTGAATGGCATTCAGCCACAAACTGATGTGCAAAAACCTGCTACAGTCAGAATCAAAATGCGATATGAGATTAAAGTTTCTTTTCAGGATGACAGAGTGCCCATTGCTTTGGTTCCTGTGTGTTCTGAGAGAGCATAAGGTTCAAATCCTGCTCCTATTGAAGTCAATGACAAAACCTCCATTGACTTCAGCGGTGCAGGATCAGACCCTAAGCAACACAGCTAACATCTGCTTTCTTGCTTTCTCTCTTATCTTTCAACGAAAAATATTAGAAAAAAAAATAGACGTAGATATTAGAAAAAATTACTTGCTACCACTTGGCTTTTCTGCAGTAAGTTTTCTGGTAAAACACATTGCTTGCCATTATAAATTTATATATATATAATATATTCTGTATAGGTATCATATAAAATATTATCACAGCTGTCAAATATCATATATGCCATACCACATTTTATCCTATACAGATGATTACTTCTTTGTGAAAATCTTAAAAAAAATTAACATTTAGCAATCTTACAATAATGCCCCAACCTAGCAATTCTACAGTATCTCTATAACCTTGTGGATTTCACTGCATTAAATATGACCTGATACGATCAATGGATGAACAAACTGCTTTCCCTGATCTGATGGTATTTGCTGTTCAGAGACTGGAATTCTTATCAAGTTTTTATCCATCAGTTTAATTCAGGCACAAATTCAGTTACTGCCTCCCATCAAAATATCTGCTATATTAGCCCAGGGTAATGTGTTTGCAGATCAATAGGCAGTCTTAGCTCCACAGAAATAACCCAATCCATTTTTTAAATGTACTGAAAAGACATGTAAAAAACTGGAAGAATAATAACTACCACATGTAATTAATTTCTATTCTAGTTTTACCCTTTTCAGTTGGTGGCCATGGAGTACAGAACACTTACAGAACTATGCTGCCTGCTTGCTGGTCTAGAAAGTAGTTAAAACAGATTAAAATGTATCTTAAATATTATTAATAACAAGTACTGACTTCTTTGCAGCTCCCATTAAATAAACCAAGCAAAATGGTAAACCAAAATACAGTCATTGTAACATATATGTTTCTAAAAACCACGGTTTCATGAAAGCAGTTAGGGAATATTAGTTTTGTAAAGTGACTTTTTATATAAAATAGTTCTCCCAGCTCAACAGGTGGAACACATTTGGTAAAACAAGAAAAGAAAAACATTATTTTTATATTGCAATTCTTTGTACATAAAACATTGTTTTTAAATACATATACAGATGATGTAGCCATATCAATGTGGGAAAGCTGATCTACAGTTGAAGGCTAGAAGATGAGGTATAGCTCAAAAAGTAAAGTCACTAGCAGGAAATATCAAACGAAACCTGAAGCTAAAGGAAGTCCATTGAAATGGGAAAACATAGAAGCAATGTTCGGTTGAACGCTGAAGCTATTTGTAATAAGCCGTCACGTATCACCAGCAGTGAACACTGGATGGAAGGCGTAGATGAAGGTAGATTAAAACAACTTGGCGACAGAATGGGAAGACACCAAAATGGTTTGGAGAAAGGTGAGAAGTGAGAAGAGAACTAGAACGGTAAGGTCAAAGCGACTGGGGAAGCCACAGGCATAAATCTTCTTGATTGCTGCCTCTGCTGGGGGACAGCTCATCGCTGAGGAAAAGTCAGGCTTAAGTGAGACTGACAGGGAACAGGAAACAAATAGGTGGTCAATAGTGCAGAGACTATGAAAGAGGAGACTTTAAAAAATGAGTACAGATAATTGAGAGCTGGGGAAACTGCAAAGTGAAGCAAAGAAGAGAAAAAATGATGAGGAGCAACAACGGAAGGAGAATGTAGAACAGAGGAGAATGCGAAGTGTCTCGCCTGTGTAGAAAGACTTCGGAAGTACCTAAGAAAGGCAGAACCCATCACACAGCTTTACATAAGGGATGGCTTGTTTCCTTCATGCATTCAAACATTTCTTCTTGCTGTGTAAAGCAACAGTACTGGTGCTAACAATCATGATTTTATAGCATGTAATGTGAGGTTTGTTTGTCCAAGTTCCGGTGACAATACAACTTTGAAAAACTCAGTTCCTTTTGGTTTTGTTTTTTTTTTTAAACTGTAAATATGGGGATCTGGTTTTTTGGTTTTTTGGTTTTTTTTCTTTTTTTTTGTAGGAAAAGGTCTGAAAATTGAACTCTAAGATATAAAAAAAATGGAAAAGCAAATCAACATATACAAAATAAATTGTTACTAAAAAACGTTTTTCAAGAGTAAGCCTTGATTCAGGGTTTTTTAACCACTTCAACTTGTCAGCATTAAGTGCATCTGAAGGCACACCATCACCTAAGAGTGCTGTGGGGCACCTTTCTCTTGCCGTGAAGCAGCAGCGAGCATTAGCAAATGCTCCCTGCATAACAACAGAGAGTGCATTTAGGAACAGGTATTGGCATTACATTTTAACTTTTGTTTGTCATGTTTGGTTACGGTAATAAGACATGATGAGCGTCCCCATGGATATGATTTTTTCTTTCCGTTGACTATAAAGGCAACTCAAACTGGCTCAGGATAGACACTTAAATTTTCTCAAACCCTGATAAACGTTGGGATTCATCCAGCCTATCTTAAGTTTTCTTAAAGTCAGGCTAGGTTGGGTGAATATCACCCTTTATCACAGACCAGTCTGCTGTCCATTCAGATAAATTCCAGAGGAAAGGATGTAGAAAAATATTTTTAAAAACACACTATCTTTGCAAAAGTGTCAACTGAAAAAATATACATTTGTTATTGGAACATATTTTTTTAAAGGTTTGAAAGTGCATAAATGCCAAAATCCACAAATATTCATCTGCTGTGAAACCCACTTGATTCCATTAGCCTTTTGAGTGTTGTATGGAAAAAATGTAAAATTTGGAAAATAATTTGATGGATCAAAAGGAATTACCAGTACCACCGAAAGGTGAGTGTCTTATTACAGAAGTGGTAAATTTTATCTTTGGTAAACAACCATTCAATAAGCTTGCAAAGGTAGTGTTTGTCAGCTGTTTGCCAGGTGCAGCTCTTCAGTACATTCACCTGTTATAAGTGGGGCTTAGTCACATTTAAATCTGAATTCTACAAGGATGCAGGAGTTCACATAGATCAGCTTGCAATACTGGCATGACATCCTGTATTCTTTATGTGATGTTGGATAGGCAAGATATGAAACAAGATGGTTTACTCCTGGGGGACTTAGCGCACTTAATCTTTTACCTCTGATTCCAGCTCAGTTCTTTCATGCTTTTGTCAAAAAACAAAACAAAGCAAAACAAAAAGCCTCATAGTTCTTGGCTGCAGCATAAAAAATATGCCATATGACAACTGATAGCCTAGTCACAAAGTCTTTTTAACACAAGGAATGAATAGCGATGTGTCATATGTATATATGTGAGCAATGCAAAATGCTACCTACCCACTTGCAGTCATTTTATTGTATTATTTCCACAAACATAAATAGTTTTTTATCAACCACCTGGCTCTTTTCTGTGACATGCTCTCTTTGTCTCATCAGAAGCTTGTTACATGTGGGTGAAGAAACACTGAATATATTCCATAACCCCATTCTTTTATCAATAATTTCCTGTTATCATTACACAATGATTTGAATTTTGTGAATATAGCCACAAAGGATCAATTCAATTAAACCAAAACTACAAAGGGAAAATCTCACTGCAAGCCTCTGTGCAACTGGTGAACCCAGTAATTATATATAGCCACCTATTGTGCTAGCATAATAACATGTGAAGAAGGTTTAGTTAGACACATTTACACACATAAAAAGCAATATGGGCATAGAAAAAGTCATTTTTGCCAAAAGTATAGAACAGTCACACAGTAACAAATGAGAGCTGCATGAATCCTAGTTTACTTGGCTATAAATAAATCCAACATTTTCTTTCTCTCCATGGTAAAATAAAACAGGAGCACAGAAGCATAACAGTCTCCTTTGAGCAACCAGTCTCTTTCTGTTCAATTATAGTCATCAATCTGTTCCACCTAAAATATTTTCCTCCTTGAGAAACCAAAGAAATCAGCATTACGATCCAAAACATGCTGTTGCAAAAATAATGTAAAAGAGGTCTTTCCTTTTGGTGAATGCATTTTTTTCTGAAAGACTGTATTTTCTTTAACATGAATTTTGTAACCCATGGTGAAAAAAATGCTGCATTTATATGTAACTTTTAATCAGAAAGTCTTGAAGAGCTTGGTTAGGAAAGGTAAGGGTTACCTTCATTTTACAGACAGAGAAAACTGCAACAGAGAGAGCTTAAAGCCATTTGCCACCACCCCTACCCCCACCCCCCGAAAAAAAATAAAATCTGTTTCCTATGTATATTCCTTTTAGATGCCCAACTGGAAGCCTTTAAATCCTGATATTCAGAAGTGCAAAACAGACAAAGCTTCAGTTGTACGAGTACCCTTTCTCTCAACAGTGATAGCGTCAGCTTCTGTAGCACAGGGAAACGCTCGCCTGTGCATAATCCCCCAGCAAACTGGAGAGCAGGGAAGGAACAGTCAAGTCTCCTGCTTCCTGCTGCACGCTCTTACAATACTCATGTAGGTGAAGGTTTTTCCATTACTTGAAATCACGTCTAGTTGTTGTCTCTAATATACATGCTAGCTATAGTTTCACTAACATCTCTGGCCTTGATGTGAGGATCATTTCACAAAATCATGTAGCTTGTGTTACTTATAGGATAACACAGGACAACCGTATTATGTCTTCCGGCCTGAAAAACCCTATAAATCTATGACTATGAGAACACGAGAGAATTAACTATAATGAATTGTCTTGGGGATAACACAACAAACTTCTGATTAAGGCTTTTTCATCTCCCTGAGAGGTGATACTAGCCACCACATTGCACAGTCTCTTCCTTTACCCTGTGTGTCATTGAACAATCAAAGCACATAAAGTCAAGTCAATTTGATTTAGCTAAATACGAAAAAGTCCAAATCCTCTTCTTTGTGTGGTAGTTTTCTACAGACATCCACAGAGAGAAGAACACTGTCCACTGTGCATGTCTGAAAAATTATGGAGAATTATTTTAAAGATGAAAAATCAAGGTGCCAAAATAATACAATCTGTGGTGCAAAAATAGTTTCAGGGTAAGTTCTCTGTGCACAAAATCTCATCGTAAACTCCAAGAACTGAATGAGCACAGAGACCAATCCTTTCAGTCGCGGGGATGGTTCCAAAATAATATAAAATGTGCATTTGGTATCCAGGAAAGCACTATGGGGAAATTAAATATCCCATAAATATTCCAGCCTAACTTTAACAATTATATGAACCGTCCTAGGTTTGTAGGGGGGGAGGGAAGGGTTTGAAGTAAATTTCTTGTGCTTTTTTTCTTTTTTTCTTTTTTTTTTTTTTGAGATGACCATCTTGAAAGTGCAAAATAACTACAGTTTTTCCTATCTACTCATTGCCCTTGTACAGTGAGTTTGTCCTCAGTTCAAAGCATTACAATAGAGGTTCATTTCTACTGCACTAAAAAAAGAATAGCTTGATCACAATAAGTAAAATTTGTTCCAAAATGTAAGTATGAAGTATCCTTTAAAATGTTGGTTAGCTGTTCTTACAGCAAGAATCAGTTATTCACATATTTTCTTTTAAGGTATTTCTTCAGAAGCCAGATCTTGCAATTAATGTTCAGTTTAAGATCTTTTGTTCGATGTATAAAAGGTTAGTTTTACTATCCTCTCTTAAAGCCCACAGCGCGCTGTTGTAGATTCAGAGGCCTATAATTTTTATCAGCAAGCAACTCGTCATTTCAGAAACCTAAATGAGAGAATTCTTTTTTTTTTCACTCAGCATGCAGACAACTAATGCCCTTTTTTCCCCTGGGGTGATATGCTAGTTTGATTTTATTTTCCATGACATTTCACCTGTCAGATTATGATAAGTAGAAGAAACAAAGAATAATCATCACATTCTTACTGAATCTCATAATCAAATATCTGGAAATATAAGATAAATTAGAAACATTATCTTGAGGGAAAATATTAACACTGAAAACACCATCAGATATCCAAATCATCTTCCAGTGACCTAGGACTCCCATACAGGTTTAAAAAATTCAGAAAGGAAGCCTGCATGGGACTGTCACATGTACTTTTTTTTTCTTCAAATACTAGGGAATGACTTAAAATGACGTAAGGAAAAAAAAAAGTTGTAGAGTTAAGAAAATCTATTTAGTAACAAAGCTGTATGTCTTCTTTAAGTCTTTCGTGAATGCATTCTGAAAGTAATCCTGAGGCCAAGAAACAGGACAGGTTATCATGAAATAGTATAAACTCAAATTAAGTAGTTGGCAAGGTGAAAAGATTAATGAGCCAGAACACACCAAACATGCTCCTTATTTACTGCATCTGTAGTTTGCATGTTCCCAGTTTCTCTCAGTCTCACAGTGTTGAGATTCATAAGTGATGAAAACTTACCTGCTTGACCGGTGGTAATACTGACAGCTGCAAAAAGCCTCTGGGAACGACTCAAGTCAGAAACCCCATTCACAGCTTCAACTTCAAACGTGTAGTTAGCATGAGCTAGCAGGTCCATGACAGTGACATAGTTATCTACTAATCCAGTTTGCTGGGGCATATATCCAATGTTACTCCCACAGGGAACACATTCGCCCTGCTCCCAGCTGCACCTCTTGCACAAAACACGGTAGGTCACATCATTTCTTCCCCCGTTGTCAGCAGGAGGACTCCACTCCAAACTTACAGTCGTCTGGTTGATATTGAAAATGAGGTTCTGTGGTGCAGATGGAGGTCCTATGTAACACACAAAAAAGCCCAGGGTAATTGCACAGAACCACAGTGGGCCATGTAGTTTTTTAATTACTGAGACAGAAAATAGTTGAAGCGTTTTTCTTCGCATAAACATTTCATTGTTTTTAGTACAGGCTGCGTAAAAGCTTCCTTGAACTCACTTGGCAAGGGATTTATTTATTTTCCATTAAGGCATCAGAATAACAATTGTCCGTATATTTACTGCAACTGACTTTAGCCATTTTTCTTCTGTGCAATTAAAAGGATTGGTTAATGTACCTTAAAGTTTGTCTTTTATAGTTTTCCCAACTGTGGGATTTGTTTGTCTCTTCTACGTGTACTGCAGCAACTGCATCTGGTCCTTTGTTATCAGCTCTGATATGATTTACAGACATTTGGTGCTGCTTTGGATTTAGGAGGCTTCCACTATTTGAACCACCAACCTGTGTAGGCTAGTCTATTTGCAGCTAGAAGGTTAAGCCAGATCCAATTACAGTTCAATCAAGGCTCAGATCCACACAGGTTACTTTTCATTTTTCATGTTACTCATTTTGGTATTTTATCACATAAAGCACATTGTCTACAACAATTTTACAGCCATGGGAAGACTATGCCTGTATTCTACCTATTACGATGAATTACACACTTACCCAACACGCAATGTTTTCCAATGTTATATCAAGCAAATACGAAAATTATATTTATGCTGATTCTATATTCACTGTCAACTTTTTTCCCCTGTGCCTTTCAATCTCATTTACTGTTGTAAATGTATTTTTCAAATATAGGAAAAGCCGACCGAAACTACTAGCTACAAGTGGCTGCACCTGGTTGGTTAAGCAACGTCCTTTACGATTAAATTCATGACTGACTCACTTGTGCATGCGACATATGGTGGATCAGAAGGTGCTCTATAATAGCTATCTTCACAATCGCATCTTGAAGATCCTTCCTTGTCAGAGAAGCTGTGAGTAGGGCAGCGGGAGCACTGCAGATCTTGTGAGGAGGATTTGTAGAACCCACGGCCACAAGCTAAGGCAGAACAAAACAAATTAAGGTTTAGATTTGCATTGACTGCTATTCTGATCTTTTTTGTCTCTGTCACATGAGGTACACATTCCTGTAAACATCTAAACTACCCATTCTGTTATGCTGGAGCAAGATACTATGCTCACAATTTCTTTTTCTTCAGTTGATGTTGTTAATGATTTTGTGGCATTTTTATGAGTTCAAGCATGCACTACAAATACCTCAGCAGTTGGCAGCACAATATTTTAACACACAGGGCCACAGAAATATAACAAGCATCTGTTTCTCACCAAAGAAGAGTACAATAATGGTGAGAAACAGCTGGATGCCTGCAATGGGCCTAAACAAGGGAAAAACAGTCTGGAGAAGTTCTGCTCTAAGGCCACTGAAGTGTTTCTGCTATCTGAACTAGCTGATTTGGAATTAATAGAGTAAAAGTTACACTCCCCTGATCTGAAAAACCCAAAGAAATTGTAACCCATCGGTGAACTCTGATCCTGAGGAAAGAATGAGGCGTGAACACTTGTTGGACAGACGACACTGGTAGGAGCAAGCAGAAAGAGGAGGAGGGGAGACAGCATTAGCTGCACAATTGGTTTTTCCAGTTTCACAACTAGGCTGAAATGAATTTACTGAAACTTTCAAGGGAAATTTAAAAGGTAGATAGTTGGAAATATGCCTATAAGAACATTTCATACTTTGGTTTGCCTGCTTTGAACACACTTAGGTAAAAAATGTGTTGTGTTGCGTTCCCCAACTGATGTTTAGAAATACTTCCCTCAGCTACTGGCAGTTCCCAAAGCAGAAACACCCGTAAAGCACACCTATAATGGTTCCTACAAGCAGAGAACTGCAACCTAGGCAGCTAGCTTGAGAATGGATAAACTATGAGAGCTGTAGGGGACGAGGAAGAAGGAAGTGGCCTTCCAGTACCTAAAGGGGGCCTACAGGAAGGATGGGGAGGGGCTCTTTATCGGGGAGTGTAATGACATTAGGAAAAAATTCTTCACAGAAAGAGTGGTCAGACACTGGAATAAGCTGCCCAGGGAGGTGGTGGAGTCACCATCCCTGAATGTGTTTAAGACTCGTTTAGATGTGGTGTTAAGGGATATGGTGTAGGGGAGAACTTTGTAGAGTGGAGTTGATGGTTGGACTCGATGATCCCAAGGGTCTTTTCCAACATAAATGATTCTATGATTCTATGATAGGACACGGGATAACGGCCTCAAACTGAAAGAAGGTAGATTTAGGTTGGATATCAGGAAGAAATTCTTTCCCGTGAGGGTGGTGAGGCACTGGAACAGGTTGCCCAGGGAAGTTGTGGATGCCCCATCCCTGGAGGTGTTCAAGGCCAGGCTGGATGGGGCTTTGAGCAGCCTGGTCTAGTGGGAGGTGTCCCTGCCCATGGCAGGGGGGTTGGAACTAGGTGATCTTTAAGGTCCCTTCCAACCCGAACCATTCTGTGATTCGGTGATTCTGTGAAGTGGGGATCAGACAATGCTAAAATTGGAAACAGATTAAGACTCCATTTCAGCACTGAGGTTATGGGCAAACTTACAAACACTGTCAACATGAAAAATAGAACATAAAAGTCCTCCAGAACTTTCTAATATAGCAGAGGCTTTTCCAACCACACTATTTTATTCTCTTTTTCCAACCCTAACAGACAGTCTAACCTTCTTAAGCCATCACTTGTATGCAAAGAAAAGGGGTCAGAGAGTGAAACTTAGTATTGGGTATCAAAATATTAAAGCTAGTTAAATAGTCATTCTGAATTCAGAGAGAGAGAATTTACTTTGGTTATATTCATATTTGCTTGGATATTTTCTCAGAACAGAAATGCAAAGTATCCAAAGACACTGATATTTGGAACAGTTATTTCAGTTGTCTGGTACCGCAGTGATGGAAAGAGCATGAAAACAATGAGCTTTATGCAAATCACACTGAAGTCAATGAAGAGCATCTGACTTTAGTAGCTGTTGGACTGGACCTACAGTGTAGCTACAGCGACATGACTCTTATTAATCTGATGAATTTTCTGCAACTAGAGAATAAAATGGTGGTAATACTTAAGATAACAGTAGATTAAAGCTGATGAATTAGGTAAACCAACAGTGGATCATACCAGTATAAAATGATCGGAAATTCTGGCCCTCTGTTACTGTGCATCAACATACTAACTTTCAAAAGAAAAATATGCCTAAAGGACAGAAATCGCCATAACATTTAGAGTTTGTCGTGCTGAAAAAAACAGTAGATGGAAGCTAAATTACCTGGCAGAGAAAATTAGTAGGCAAAGCATGTATCCTTTGACTTTGACAAAGGGGCACAAATTTGCATTAGAAGAAAATCTAGCCCTGCTTGTAAAACATGCTATAGTTTGATTCTACTATATTGATTCTATAGTTTGATTCTTCTATATACAGTCACTGTTATATATGCTATTTAGAAAAGAAGACAGAAAGAATTTTGGACAAAAACTTCAGATAAACATGACCTGTAAATTCATAGTTGTGGCAAATTTAACTCAGAAATATCTTTTTATACCTTCATTCAAGATTGTTTCAGAATTCCAGGACCAAAGACAAAGAGCACTAAAGCTGAACTAATTTGTATGCGTGTACCTTAGGACATATATTTAAACTTCTGTCTGCTTTTTCAGTACTTTTAATTGAAATGTGGCTAAAATTACCAAATAATAGTTTCCTGTCTTTCTTAAATAGTCATGTTCCTCTCATACTGAGCAAAACACTGGACAAATACACCGGGTCTTCCAGCACACAGCCCTCTGCAAAGCAAAGAGCAGCTTAAAAGGCAAAGATCCCTACTGTGTTTCCAGTCTGTCCTTCTCAGCAGGGAACATTACAAAGCAAAGATGCAGAGGGTAAAATAGAGATTTCAGACAGAAATAACAAAACGTAAACAGAAAACCCCTTTTCATTTTTTTTCTGATTACTTGATCAAGACATTTATATGCTCAGTCACTTACTATTTAAAGTAAGTCTGCATTTCTTATTAGAGTTCAAAGGATCTGAATGTCTGTGACTAGTTTACATGACTGAAAGCCATTTATTCTCCTGCACAGCATACCACAGGCGGCAGGTTCAGGCACTTGTACCGTGCTACAATTCCATTAGCCTTTTTTCCAATAAGAGGCTTGTGACGACATCTGATAACCATCCTTTCAACTCATACACCCCATAAATATAAAGGGCAGAATACTCCAGCACTGAAGTTTTTAACAGTATGAAATAGTGCTTTTAAAAAGGATTTTTAAAAACTTTATAGTTCTTTAGAAAGGAGGGTAGGCAAAAGTACGCATCATAATTGAAAGTACTCATTGGAGGAATCAAATTATTTTCCCATTTTTCTTCATACATTTAAATTTGTCATAAAAATTTGTTTTTTCTGCCTAGCAGTGCAATACTTCTGTTGCTTAAAAATTGTGGAGTTATGAATCTTTTTCTGTTTTTAATATATATCACTGTCCTTGCCAAAAAACTTACAACTGACAACTCTACCAAGACAGGGTGTTGGACGGACCACTTATGAAGGTGTGATAACTTGCCAGTGAGCTATTACGGATCTCAGATGGGAAAGAACCATTCAAAAATATTTTTTTTACTCCTTTTTTTCCTCCTTTTTGTCCTATCTTGCCAAATTGCCATGGTGATTTTTTTTTTTAATATTACGAGTAATTTAAATACATTGTTTTGCTCTACACTGTTTTAAATCAAGCTATTTTGATCCAATTTAGTTCTTCATGTAATATTTTTAAGATTATAAGGACAGGTGGTATAAAATCCCCACTGCCACTGCCTCCATAAGCAACATTAAAAAGATGCTAATTGTAAAAAAACAAACAAAACAACACACATTAGGCAAACGTTACTTGGAGCTCTGTACATGCAAATCTAAAGGTGATAAATACAGGTACTGTTCCACGGAAGTATTTAATGGCAAAGCTTGAGGCAACTCAAATTGTTGAGTTGATCACATCCATTTTAATATCTCAATTCATTAGTGCAGGAGAGCACTCATCAGCAGCACTTCTTCCCTATAAAGGGAGCCTATACTGTAAATCAAGGTACAGGACCCAAGCAATGATGATAGATATGCAGGAGGGTATAACTGGCGAGGCAGCATTCTGATGTTGTAGCCATAATCCTCATTATTGTTCATCTGAGTAAAATGTGAACTCATTTTATCTTCCTCAAGCAAGTTAAGACCCAGGAGTACTTTTGCTTCTGAAGGGCTTCTGGGGTACTGGAAAAGACGGGGAGTGGGAGGGAAAGGGAAGAAAGCCAGCACAAAATAAATTTACTTCCATTCACTGTGGTGTGTCATTTACAGCTGCTAATTTAATAGAACAGCTCTACCCAGATGAAGCTCCCATTTTTGTTCAAACAGCTGCTCCACAGTCTTATGCGTTCCAGAAAAAGGTTTCAAACCAAGAACAGTCAACTTTACTGACAGCACAAAGACACAGAAAAACAGCAACCAGCCTAACTTAAACGAGTCTTGAAATAATGCAAAAATTAGTTACTAATTTTTCCCCCACATATTACAAAATCAACAATAAATACAGAAGAAAGCTCTGCTTCAACCAAGGCGCAATTCTTTGCTTAATATCTTAGCCTCTGTCAGGGACTGACCACCAGTGACTCCCCCAGGGCCACCCAGCGCCTTGGGTTTGTTTACTTGTCTGCGACAGCCACGGCTGCTCCTCACAGAAAATCTTCCCACCTCCTCTGTGAAGCAAAGAGGTTTCTCTTGTTGGGAAGCTGGCAGAGTTCCACCGTGAAATATAAAGATGATGTGAACGGCCCTTGGATGAGAGAGCCTTCTTACACCATGGAGCTGCGGCTTGAAACTGAGCAAGGCATTGTCATTTCATTTTTGAACTTCCTTGCCTGCAAGGCCTAGATAAAGACCTACACTATTCTGTCTGCATACGATGAAAGACCCCGCTGAAGACGACACTAGAAGTCTTTCTTGGCTTGGACGACGTTGCTTCCTTCTTGTACCTCCAGCAGCATTCAGCCGTGACAAGGACGTATCGTGACAGCAGGGTCTGGTACACGACTGGGCAAGGTTGTGGCGTCAGTGCGTGGTACTCGCTCGAATACACGTTCAGCACATGCCACTCCAGTCAGTGCAATCGCAAACATTTTGAGCCAGTGTGTTTGGTATCACTTAAGGGCCTATAGAAATACTGCAAATAATGGAATATTGCAAAGCCACAAGTAAATACTGAGGAATTAACACACACTACGAAGAACTATGATGCCACATCTGTGGCACAACAAGGCATTAGCTGTTGTAACTAGAGATGCTGACTGCAGCTTATATAGAAAAATAGCAGCTTCTCTGCTGTGAGCTCATCACGTGCCTTAGTGGCCTGGTAGAGATCAAATAATGTATATTTTTCTTTTCATATTTATAACAAAAAAAAAAATCCAAGAAACTCTGGAAGGGGGAACGGAGGCAGATGTAGAGAGCAGCAAACAGCAGCCTGGAGTCCCACTTGTGGGACAGGAAAAAGGAAAAAAGGGACATGTTAAGTATTGTTCATTTTTATGTAACCTTTTCACTATAAACACTATGGAGATTCATTTTGCTTCTAGGAGAGCTAGGGAACTTAAGCTGGGAGGGATGATGGAAATACGGTAAGGGCAATGAGTGACATGTGTAACAACCGATGTTTATATAACCAAAGGAGAAAGAGTAAACAGTCGTAGGGCAGTGACACATTAATCAAGAAAATTATTTGCTACTACAATAATACAAACAAATTTAAGAAAGAAATCTCCATTTGTAGAAGCGCAAGGCTTCTAGGTGGCATATCAGCTTAAATCTGAAAGGGCACGCAATTGTTTCAGCCTGTTAGACACTTGATTGAACATGGCTTTTGATAATAATTTTTCAGTTTATATGAAAATAACGAAACATAATGAGTTGCAAGGAGGTGACTGCACTAATTACTGTTTGATCCCATTATAAGAAGTAGACTGGTGTGAGGGGAGAAAAATAAAGATGACATACTGTGCCAGCAGGGAAAGAGAGCTTGTCTGTTTATTCTGGTTTGCTCCCCTTTCCCTGAGTTTATCGCCATGAGTAAGTTTTAGTGGTGTTCATGCCATAGTTTCGTGCACACTGAAGAAGATGAAATTAATGTTTAAAAACTGATACTTTTTCAAAGTCAGTGTCAAAGGATGGCAAAGGAATAAACACAGAGTTTCAACAACAGCATATTACTTACCAACCTGGGGTAACAGCCTGGACCCACTGAGAGCCACAGCAAAATGACTGCCCACCTCGGGAGAGCTCAGGTTTTCCCCAGGTTCCTCCCTCCTCTTCACATGAATAAAGTAAGTTGACTATATGTTAAAGTGATCCTATACATTGTATTTTTTCATACAGGCAGTGGCTAGAATTTGTTGTGTATCTTTGTGGAAATAAGCCTCCATTCTTGTGACTTGTTTTGTGTTATCTTAATCAACTCCCCACCTTTCTACCCTCCCCAAGCCTGTAACCATTAAAGACAATTCAGTTAACCCTCTTTTCACAGAAATTATGTGCACACAAGGAGTTTGTGCAGATGTTTCCTGGATGAAGTTATGCAGCTGCAAAGACTTTATTAATTATAAGATGCAAAATGGATTGTTCTGTAATTGAAACTCTCTGGGGCTCTGATACATTTGAAAATCAACATACATATATGTATGGTCAGGACATAGATGGATGCTGTTAGATTATTTATTACAGATGGATATTTTAGCTAATACAGAAAAAAGGCTGGTCTTTCTCTACTGGAGCTTTCAAATACTTTCTTCATATTAATGTCTACGGTTCCATAAGTCAGGACTGAAAGCACAGCTTGCAGAAACAGTACTCCCACTGCTAGTGTTGCTGACCTCATCTACGATGGACAGGTCCAGAATCTTTATTTTAATCCCATTGACAATGCCTCAGTGGGAGTAATTATAACAGTCGGCCACAAATCCAGACCTCCTGTCACTGATACATTAGGGTTTTTCACAATGAAAATGAGCAGCAGACAAGGAGGATGAAAACAACATGGGGTAGTGATTATAGCAAGATTTGTCAACCCCCTTCTGTATTAACCTGCTACAAACATATGACAATTTGGCATGGGAGACACCAGAAATACAAAATGTTTAATCCTCCACAGTATCCAAAGTAAAATTTTGAAAATAATTTGGGGGGCATTTTTCTCTTACAAGATACTTGGCTGGTAGATCACATCATCCATAGCCACTTTTTAGCTAACGTATCTGAAGTTTAGATAAACTGAAAGCAGACCATTATAAAATAATTCCCAAATGTAGATTTCAATGTGAAATATTAGACATAAGAAATCCAGTAACAAAAGGAGACTTTATAACCTCTGATCCCCTTTTCCAATAATTTGTGTATGTTCAAGTCATGACTATGTTTGAAACTGTAAATTACTTTTATAGTGAGAGATGGCATCTGTTATGCCTTCTCTGGCACCTAATATATATTGTTTTATAAGGGGCTTAGACTGAAGTATTTTATTTGTCTAACTACTCTGCAATGATAAATGTCTAGCTGAAAAAGATGTTTATTTTAGCTTGATTTTTAAACTGCAATAGCATCTAAAGATTATTCATGTTTCAACCAAGGAATTATGTTGTATGGTTTAGCCAGAGTAAACTCATGACTCTTAATGGTGCCTCAACTATAGTGTGAATGACATATCTAAATAGGGCTGTCCCGTGGCTGCATAACATCATCCACCCAATGTTTGCTGTTGCCTGTCAGGAATCTCTCAGACCTCGTATTCATTTCCTAAGCCTAATATGCCCTTGTTGTCCAAAGTCCTGCTAATGTCTTTGGAGAGTTGTTCACATACTGCTGTTCACACAAATAGAGATCCAGAAATAGACTGCTTGCTAAGTAATAGTAACTTATTCTGATTTTTCCACTGCATGAAGTGAAACTTTTACCTCTCTACAAATCTGCTTAAACTGCTCCCCCCCCAAAAAAAAAAAACCAAAAACAAGAAACCAACCTAAGTATGTAATCACATGTGCCCTTTTAACTTATCTAGTTGCAAAGACACATAGGCACAAAGAAATATTTTAGTGTTTTCCTGGCTAATTTATACACAAGGACAAGGTAATTAGGTTGAAGAACACATCACACAAATCAAAGAATATCCAATGTCACTATACCATAACCGCAAAATTACTTTGAATCTAGTGATTCTCAATAAGTACATAAAAGACTTCATTTAAATGGCAATTAAAGAAACTCTAGCATAGTCTGAGCAGAATTAATTAACTGTGTGAGTTAAAAGTTGTGCATTGAGGCTATGACATAATGTTTCTCTACATTTTCAGAATCTGAGAGAACTCGGGCATGTGCCTCTCATTAACCTTCTTGGGAACCACAAATATAAAGCCATCATGAAAATTTGGGAGAAATTAACATGTGAGAGATACAAAGACACAAAAATGCAGACAGATGCAACTCCGTTACTGAACAGAGTTCAAAAGTGAAAGATCAGTTAGAGAAATGAAAGGAGAAAAGATATTCTGGCTTTCTGGCTTTCCTGTTCATTCTTTGCCTTTTTTTCTTCTTTTCTTTTTCCTTTCACCATGCCCTTCCCTCAAGATTAGGTTTGCAAGGTGCTCGAGTAGCTTCTGTGCAGAGTTGAATGACAGCTTCACTGATTAGCCAGATTGGGAGCAAGCGCTCCACACTTTGCAGGACATGGTGTAGGCTCATGACAAAAAAAAATAAAAATGAATCCATGCCTGCAGTTTTGTCAGCAGTAGGAATTTTATCTGTCTTCTTCAGAAGGTTCTCAACTGGTCAGAGAATTAATGGAAAAATGCATTTGATTTGCTCATAGCTTCTGCATCTTTGGGGTTTGGTTTTTGTTTTATTTTGGTTTGGTTTTTTTTTCCTCTTTTATTGACTTGATAATACTTAATTATGAACTTTTAATTTTTACTAAAAAATCTGTTAAAACTACAGTGACTAAGAATTCAGCAAATCTGAGACCACCAACTCATTTATGTTACGGAAGTTGTAATGTTCTTATAGGAAAGTTGTATGACTTTAATTAAGCGGAATAACACATCCCTTAGATGCATCAGCAGACAACAGACATTACTGCAATGAAAAGAAATTGCCTATGCAAACTACAGTGTAAGTGGTGCTATTTTTTCTAAACAGATGTATGAAAAATTTATGCTAAATTTGTCTCATTCCTGTATTAATGTCTTTGGGGATTTTTTTGGTTTGGTTTTGTTTTGTCATTTTCTTTTTTTAACTTGTACAAAATTCAACTCTAACAGCCACAAGAAAAGAAGTAAATACTGGTAATGAAATTAATACAATAGATTGTTTCCATGAGCTTTTTCTTTAACTTCTTTGCTTCCCTATTCTTGGGGCGTAGCTCAATGAAGCACCAAAAAATTCTGTATAGTCTACAATGTAGTTAGCTTACCTTCTACAGTGTTGCCACTTAAATAGTCAACAGAGCTTGCCGAGTTCAGTCGGGACGTGGACAGTGGCAATGCTGAGACTCAACTCCTGTGACCTCATACGGGTTCTGTACAGCCTTACCTTGTCTGTCCATACACAAATGAACCCTTTGCGGTGTTTAATGCGTATTCGGGCTTTGTGATTGCCAACATGTCTTACGGAAGGTTTCCTTTTATTTTCTACAAAGAGCAGAATACTTAAAAAAAGGCTTCAAGCAGTAATGAAAATAACCTAATTCGTGGGGGAGGGTGGGTGTGGGTGTGATGTATTGTGGGTGTACTTGTTTTCTAAATAAAAATACTGTAAAATCCAATCACTGATAAATCATTTGGAAAATATAAAAATAATTTGAACAAATATCTTTGAATTTAAAGCCAATGAGATTCCCATGGTCTGCCTACCTGACCTTCCAATGTAGCAAAGGCCTTTGGGTTTAATGAACAAAATCTTTCACTGCCAATACTGTATTCAATTTTGGGCCCCTCGCTATAAGACATGGAGGTGCTGGAGTGTGTCCAAAGGAAAAACGGTGCTGTTGATGCATATGAAGCAAAGCAATGAAGCTAGTGAAGGGTCTAGAGCACAAGCCTTATGAGGAGCGGCTGAGGGAACTGGAGTTGTTCAGTCTGAAGAAAAGGAGGCTGAAGGGAGACCTTATCACCCTCTACCTGAAGGTAGTATCACTCTTGCCTGAAAGGAGGCTGTAGCGAGGTGGGTGTCAGTCTCTTCTCCCAAGTAACAAGAAGTAGGACAAGAGGAAATGGCCTCAAGTTGCACTGGGGGAGGTTTAGATTGGATATTAGGAAAAATTTCTTCACCAATAGGGTTGTCAAGCATTGGAACAGACTGCCCAGTGAAGTGGTTGAGTCACCATCCCTGGAGGTATTTAAAAGACGCGGTGTTCAGGGACATGGTTTAGTGGTGGACTTGGTAGTGTTAGGTGTACGCTTTGACTGTATGATTTTAAAGGTCTTTTCCAACCTAAATGATACTAGGATATTAAAGGTAGAAATGTACAGTGGAACCTGGAAGTACTGGCTACTAGGTAGGACCTGTTATCTTTTACTGATTTTTTTAAGCAACTCCATTATTTTAGAATCTTTTAGCCTCATTACCTCAAAGCAAACAAACTAAAAAAAGACCATCTCACTCTAAATAGCAACCTCACTACACAGCACCGCTACAACACAACTATGAGACGATGACCTTTTACACGGAGCAGTGGACATGTCCCCTGACATGAGCATCTCTAATGCCTATTAAGTCCCCCAAAGGCTTTAGTCTCCCTTGCCAAATGAACAGTCGTAATCTTGCCAGTTTGGCTGTCAGAGTCCTCTGATCATGAAATCACTGTAGTTTTCACCAAACCCCATAAAAGCAGCTTCCAAATATCTGAAAAAAACCCTCTCACTCCCTGGCTGCCCCTTTTTTCCCTTCCTGGGGGCAACACCAATAAAATTTCAGGAAAAGAACATGAACTGGTGAAGGGAAGACAAGTGATAACTTTTCTGATGGAGTTACTTCTAAATTATCATCAGAGAGAGAGTGGAAATACGAGTAAGTTTCAGTCTATCATAGACATGTCAGCCATATCTGCCAGACAAAGAGATCTAGGTATGCAGAGATTGAAGTTTCCAACTTCCCCCTCATCCTTCAGAGCAGCTCCTCAACGGACAAGTCCCATGGCTGTGGGGGACAGACGGGTTATGCTACCACAGGAAGAGCAGATGCATTCAGCCAGGCAATGCTCAGGCTGCCTACAGCCTGAGATCTGCCCCTCTGAGGCTTTCCAGGAGACTCCATGTGTTGACCTGCTCGCCTGACCCCAAACATGAGCAGGCATGGGTGGGACAGTGTTGGCTCAGGCCAGCTGGAGGACGCCAGGTCAAGTTTTCCTTCCCAAGATGACATGAAGTTCACCTAACACATGTCTCTAAAAGCCTGGACACTCAGCCAGTTTGGTTTGGCTCAAAGGCTCAACACTGATGTCCAAAACACAATGTAGATGCACCTACACTGACAAAGGAGTTCCCCAACAGCAATTTACTTCTGCAAGACATAAAAAATACTTCACTATACAGGCACCATCATTCACATGTTATTAAAGCCTTATTTACAAAACCTTCTGACATACTACTGTAAAACTAACTTTGTGCTGTTAGTTTTCTTGGTTCCTCAATCCGGTTCAATCTACAGCCACTAAATGTCTGCCAAGATACAGTACAGGAGCAGGGGGCTGAGAAACAGTGGAACCACTTCTTTCATCAGCAATGCTTAATCAATGCATTAATAAAATGTAAAGTTAGTAAAAATATAACTTGAGTAGCTTCTTTTACTTCTGTGGAGAGAACAGTACTAGGTTTACTCGTTCTGTCTATCTTCATGCCTTAGATTCCCTCTTCACACAGATTACTCCCTCCTGATGCCCCAAAATCCTGCCTTACAGCAACTGTCCAGGTACAAATATAATGGGAGAGTTTCCTATTAAGGACTCAGATAATCTGAAGTCCTTTCATGAAATCGTTTTGTCCCCTGTGAAATAAGGGAGATCTTTTGGGGGAGTCTTAAATCATATGGTTCAAGGACAAAGTTCTGTGTAAAGTGGTGCAAATGGATCTGTTGCTGTAGGCTTCCTGAAGCTTTGAGGCAATCAACTTGATGTGGATATTTAATTTAATTTAACTGCAATGGTGCTTAATAATTGGCTGGCAAGAAATAAATCTGGAGGGCTTACTCATAAAATAGAACAGAAGCAGGCATCTCTATAAGCTTTCCAATTGAAATGAAATTAAAATAACTTAATAACACATTTTGTTTCCTTTGGACAATGACCTACCATCACCATTCCAGGCCTTAATCCAGAAGAAATTTTTCACAGGTTTCTGTAACACATTCCTCAAGGCCATCATTATACAGCAGGCAAATACACCCAAACAAAAGACTGGCTTCTAAAATCCCACAAGAGAGAAATTACTCCACTTCTGCACAACATTGCTACAGAACTTAAAAATAACTATAGTTATTAGTCTCAGATATTCCTACATTTAATGTTGGTTGTCCTACTTAGAAAAATATGCTCATGCCTATCAATCCATTGCGGTGCTTTTGGATGAACTTTAATGCAAAAAAGCAACTGTTCTCCATAGTTACATTTGGCTTAGAATGGGAAGAAATATAAGTACTTCCGGAAAACAAAAAAAAAAAGAATACACTCTGATTTCTTTAAGAAGGGATTCCCTTTCAGGTTCACTAAAGCCTACAAAATTTTTATCAGTGCGTAGACTGGAAAATTAAACTGTCTGTGTAAGTATTTAGCTATAATCTTTCAAAATAAAAATGGATTTAACCTCTTTATCTAAAGATTAGAGTATCTATTTATTAAGAGATTACAAACACACAGCTCCCCTTTAACGAAAAAAAATATATATATAAAGGAAAAGCATTACCGTAGTAATTCACTGATACGAAACTGAACTGGAATAAAACATGAAGAAACTTTTTTCTGGGTTTGCTTCAGTATGTCTGTGGTAAGAAAAAACATTGCTAACTCTGACAGATTTATCTGCTACAAGTTTTTATGAGAAAACTTCCCAGATTCACACAATGCTTTAATTCCAAATAGTACAGCATGAGTTGTGATACTGTGAAATGAAGTTGTCTTTACTAATTGCATACTCTGAGCAGAAGTGTGTCTTATAACAGTGAGCGTATCAAATCTGCCTGGCTGATCCTTATGATTTGGAAATGTCACTTTCTACTAAGCACAGAGAAAATAGGGAGGGGCAATAAAGCCGCTCAAAGATAGCAGCCATCCAAAAAGATAAAGGACACGCTGAGGAAAAGCAGACAACAGATTGCAGAGACAGAACAATCACAGATGGAGGCCAGGTGGGTGGGTCAAACAATTTTTTTAAAAAAGGTTTATTTTCATATTTAAACAGTACCCCGTTGTGTAAATGTTCAGCAAAGAACTGATAAGAAAATGGATTTGTAAGTGCGTTTGAACAAACAACATGTCTTATAGTCAAGAGGGGCTTAGTCGTATATAATTAAGGGATAACGTGCATGGTTGAAGAGCGTATGATATAACAAGCATTTTCTGCAAGTGATTAAACCCCACTGCAAAACAAAGGAGCTAGATACCCAAGGAAGCTTTATGGAGCCAGCATGGAGTAATCTTAAAATGTTGAACTTCCTTTTTGCTGGAAAATACAAAAGGATATTCAACTAACCATACAAAAGATTTTTTCACTGAAAGTGCTGTGAACTTCTGTGCTGCTTCTGCCATCTAATCAAGCTCTTTAGCTAAGATTATCACACTTTCTGTTTCAGTGTACACTACTATTACATTTAATCCTTTAAACTTCCTAAGTGAATAGCTCTGTGCACATACAATGCCCAGGTTCACTGGAACTGTGTGCAATCATAGTTCTCTGCAAATTTCCAAAAACTCAGTGCCATTACTCATCTGAGCAATTACAGCCCTGAGGGCTTGATCCAAACCCACCAAAGTAACGGGTGTCTTGGACTATGGATGACCTGAATCATGCAATAAAGACAAGGCAAATGAGGATGATCAAAGGTCCACCTAGACCACTGGCTTGTTTCTGGCCATGACCTGTGCCAGGTGCTTACAGAAGGAAAGAAAGAGCGGGGCAGAGGCAGAGGGGACCTGCATCCAACAACCAGGCACTAGCAATCGTGAACTATCAACCATCTCCATCTCTTTGCTTAATATCCCCTGACAGACTTTTCTTTCATGAATCTATCAAATTATTTTCATAAACTACCAGAGTTCATCCAAGTGACTATTCACCTGAATGTTAAAGCAAGTTTTATTTCTTTTAAGAAAGTATATATGGTGCCTGTTTCCACACAATTCCTTACATAGCCGTAGCTTGCACACGTACAGCCACACCAACACTGAACCTGTGTAATGCTGACAGTAATGCCACAGCAGAAACAGCAGAAAACAACTCTTGTGTGGCTTTCAAAAGCCCAAGAAGCTGAGTAAATAGCACTTTCCAAACACCAACCATTGCAGGGGCTATGTGCAGGTGTCACTGACTTCATAGCAGCTTGGGTATGTCACAGCAGAGACTACAGCATAGACACGTGAACAATCCCCATTGTATCTGGCTGGCTGTCAGGTTATTCCAAGAATAACGATACTCCAAGGCATTCACAAAACTTGTAAGGATTTTCAAACCTAGAATTCCTATTTGTGTTTTTCATTATTGTTATGTATTTGTGTCTTGTGTTTCAACTTTTAAAAACTGAGAGGGAATAGAAAGAATGCTAATATAACATGAATGCATCCCCATTAGCACTTTGTTTGGATCCAGAGTGCACTTTTTAAGTGATTTCCCAGTCATCCCTGCTTACCATGTTTTGCTTCACATCAGAGTCATCTCAGAGCACGTGAACCGGTTTGCTTTCAGAGGAAAATAACCAGAAGATGTGCTTGAAGAGTGAAACTAACGCACTCCAACCACAATTGGATCAGATTAGGCCTACTCCAAATAAACCCCCCAAAAATGTATTTAGTATGGACATCAAGCCCTCAGGACTAACTATTTTGCTTTGCAGATTCACTCCTATTGTTCCATGCTCCTTGCTAGTGACACTATCACAAGGGGAAAACATGAATTCTTCATTTGGAGAAGCTTTAATTGTTGGCTTTGATTGACAAATCAGTACATAAATTATCTAACACGCGTAGAACTGACTCAGCGTCCTAATTTTGAACAATTTGCAACTCAAATGATTTTTTTTCTGTGCAAGTAATTCTTCAAAGAGGCTCTGTGTAGCTTGTTAGAAAGACAAATTTATAGATGCTGGTTCCTCAGTGCTCAAGAAACTACACAATTCTTTGAAAAAGAGCAAGACTCTGAAACAGAAATAATGAAGGCAGCAAGTTGTTATAGTCACAAACAAAAAAAAAAAAAAGAAAACAGGAAAAAAAAAAGAAAAACAAAGATAATAAAAGCTGGTTTACAGAAGCGGGGGGAGAAAAAGCAGATTTGTATAAAGTTCAGTAACAGGCAATGGGAACCAGTTTGTCCTTACATAACATGTATGCAGCTCCCAGAAGAAATTCTCTTCATGTTAGGGAAGTGCCCTCACAGCCCATGGTACAATTCAGTTTTCCACTTAGGGTGGAATTTAAGGCTTTCAATTAGGCAGTTCCCAGAAGAAATACTCTCTCCATGTTAGGGAATTGCCCTCACAGCCCATGGCAGAATTCAGTTTTCCACTTAGGGTGGAATTTAAAGCTTTCAATTAGGCAGGTCTATTCAAAAATCATTCATTCATTCTCAAAAGGATGGACTGCCAAGGAAGAAATAAAACATATCTCAAGAAGGCGTGAAAGTCATGGCAATAGCCCAGGGGACAGCAGGTATTGTCACTGATAGAAAGCATTCCCTAATATCTCCCTGGGCTCTAATACATTTCCCTCTTCAGTTCTGCTACACTACCCAAAAGAATACTGGTCTCCTAGTACCACTGTCCTTTTTTCCCCATTCTTGCAATTTTCTGCATTAAATATTAATGTTTTTTCTGAATGATAAAAACACAAATATATTTAAACTCTAACTAAAGTTAATTTTATAAGAAAAACAAAGATGGAACAAATTCAGAGTAGAGTGGCTGTGGAAGTCCACTAGGAGTCAAGGAATGGGGCTGAGCAATGGAAAACAAAACAGGCATGCAGTCCTCAGTCAGGGTCAGTTCCCCCCCTTCTCTTCCCAAGTTTTCTAATTGCTCAGCCAGACGAATTTCCATTACACAACCCAGCTCCTTATCACCAGCAAGCACACTAGTCCAACAGACCTACTGATCTCAAATGGGTCCCCTCTGAGACAGTGACAGGAAAGCTACACAAAAGAAAAAGGTTGGCCAACTCTGACACTGGATTTAAATACAAAGTCAGATTGGGACCTGGGCATCCTGAGTCTGCCATGAGGACTTCAGCAGGAAAAAAGGGGCTGTAGGGAGGGAAACATCAACAGAAACTGCAGCAATGTGATACAGAGCGGGAATATTATTAGAGAAGTCGTCCAAATTAATCCCCTGATCTCCGCTGCCTAGCTGACAATGGGCCACAGATTTAATATTCAGGATGTGATTTCTCCCAAGATTACAACACCTAAATTTCAGTGTCACTGAAGTGCTTGCATGTGTAATGAGTAGCTAAGCTCTCATTGGAGTCTATGGAGACTCAGGACTCAGTTCTGAGCTGTCTAAATGCAATTGCCTAGTCCAGCCTG
Source organism: Larus michahellis (assembly GCF_964199755.1). Lineage (NCBI taxonomy): Eukaryota > Metazoa > Chordata > Aves > Charadriiformes > Laridae > Larus > Larus michahellis. Next base: position 89,204,271 of record NC_133898.1, on the reverse strand, counting down.
AGAAAGGCTATCCTGTCAGGTCCCCACCTAATGGTCCAAAGGGGTACAGGTCTTCTGTGACTCCTGTATCACGTCTGCCAGCCCACACAGATGTCTTGCATACTATATACACACCACCTCAAACAAGACCAGACAAACAATGTTTATGAACCCAATCCCAGGCTCTTGCAAATGGCCAATGGAATGACTCTCCAGGCGACAGCTTCAAAATAAATCCTGTTCTCAGTTACTTATCCTGACATGCCAACATATAAAGCATTCAGTCATAAAAATTACCAGTAATCCTCAAATGGCACCCAACTGCATAGCCTCATAAAATATCTCCTGTTTTCATATGCAAGCAGTTTATCTAGCATCCTTTGATAGGTGGGTAGCGATGAGAAATGAGAAGAGTAGATTATTCATAGTTCTCTATCGGACCTGCCTCTATCAAGTACCAAATAGATCCATATACATAGCGTTGTAGAGCTTTTTATAGCTTGCCACACAAAGTCTCAGTGACTGAACTGAAATGAGTAATGTATGCCTACAGGGAAGGAGATATCAAGCTGAGGTTGGCATATCTGAGCCATTGAGTAGAGAACTAGTGTACTGTAACTAGTTATCTAAATTCAAAATAAGAGACTGGTGAAGTTAAGTTGTTTATGATTATATTAGGCTATGATGACATTTATGTGGAAGATGATGAAAATTAATTTGATATGAATGCAAATGTTAGCTGGAAATTTGCTGCATTACAGCAGCAGTATAGATAGAACACAGATTTGAAGAACCTTAGTTCTACACGAACAACGT